>NW_027419126.1:0-107776 GCF_009905375.1 Apium graveolens
TTTCTTTAGCAAGATTTAAGAGACACCGCAAATGATACAATTCGGTAGACATGTCATTAAAAGCATCATTGCACTCTTCTTAGTAAGCTGTGTTAAGTCAGTAGTGATTACCTGATTGCTTGATGAACTAACTCTTCATTTTCTTCAGAATCAGCCATGAGGAGCAAGGTTGACATACTCCACATCTTCATCCTCTTCATCTCCATTAGCTGCCCAGTCCCTTTCTTGAGTAATGAAAGCCCTCTCCTTTTGCTTGAGTAGATCAAAATATTTCTTTTGTAATCTACTTGTTCAAATTTCTTCTTTTCAGAAGTTGGCTTTCTGCACTCACCTGCAAAGTGTCCACTTATACACAATTGAAACACTTGAACTTGGATTTGTCCACAGTGTTTTTGTGAGGTTTAGTGGCTCTAGTGTTTTTCTTGAATTTCATCTTTGCAAATCTTCTGGACAGAAATGCAAGATGCTCATCAATACCATCTGAGTCATCTTGACTGGAGTTGTCTTCATTTTCAGCAACTTGCTCTTTCCCTTTGCTTGATTCCTGATTTCTTATACCATCTTTGGAGTTTGATGTAGATCTCGCAGTTTCTTGTCTGCATTTCCTCTCATCTTCAGCTACCAATGCAACTGAACTTCCTTTCTTTCTCCCCTTCTCCAATACCTCATCCTGTTCCAGCTCTAGTTCATAAGTCTTCAAGATTCCATACAATCTTTCAAGAGTGAAGTCCTTATAATCTTGAGAGTTTCTTAAGGAGACAGTCATGGGTTTCCATTCCTTTGGCAAGGATCTTAAAATTTAAGATTTGAATCCTTCACCTGGTACACTCTTCATACAGCTTCAGTCCATTCAACAGCTTTTGGAACCTATTGAATGTTTCATTTAAAGATTCATTTCTTCAAAATGAAAGTATTCATACTGTTGAATGAGAAGCTGCATTTTGTTTTCTTTCACTTGTTCTGTACCTTCACACAGTAGTTGAACTGTGTCCCAAACCTCTTGGCAGTTGTGCAATTTATCACATTATCAAACATATCCATGTTAAGACCATTAAACAAAATGTTCATAGCCTTCTTATCCTTGTGGACTTCTTCTGTGTCTTCCATTGTCCATTCTGCTCTAGGTTTTGGAATGGATTGACCAACAGAAACTGTGGCTGTAGCAACTGTTGCTACTTTGTGGGGAATGTGAGGACCATTCTCAATGCAGTTTACATAACCTTCATCTTGGGAGAGTAGATGAAGGTGCATTTTCACCTTCCAATGGTGATAACTGTCTTTGTCAAGAACTGGATCTTTACCTCCAATATCCTTCTTACTCATCTTTGTTAGATTCCAAGATCTTTAAACTCTTTGTATGTCAAGAGCCTGCTCTGATACCAATTGTTATTCCTAGTGGACTAACAATGAGATTTACAGAAGGGGGGTTGAATGTAAATCTCAAACTTTTTCAAGTTTTGAGCAGTTTATGAAAGTTGTGTGTTCAAGAAGAACAAGTGTGTGAATTGCTTTAAGCTAATGCAGACAGATATAAATTCAAGCACAAATATAAAGAACACAACAGACCTTAAAAACTTTTCTGGTGGATTTGTTGTTCCACCAGAGATGGTATTTTAGAAAATCTGTGATTAAACAATGTTGATCACAGCTGCATCCTAGTACAAACTAGATGAATTTCTCTCAATATTTTTCTAAACAGCTCTGGAAAATCTCACATCTAATTACTAGCTTCTACTTGGTTTATATATTACCAAGTGTACAAGTGAAGAACAATATAAAATACAGTAATAAATAAGATCTTCACTTGCTTCTTTTCCTGTTCACTCCAGTACTTTGTTGACTATTGCATCTTTGTACTAGAGAAGAACGGCTGCTTTTTCTGTTGTTCCTGAAATTCGGCTACCACATCTCAGTTGTCTCTATCAACCCATGTGCCTCTGTCTGTAGGTACAACTACCCCTTATCAACGGCTAATCATCAGAACATCCGTTGAAGCTTTCATCCGTTGATGCACTCATCCGTGAAGGATGTTATCCGTTGAAGCTTTCATCCGTTGATGCACACATCCGTTGAAGGATGTTATCCGTTGATGACTTTATCCGTTGAAGCTTTAGAGACATCCGTTGAAGCTTAGCTTCTCATCCGTTGAAGGTCTTTAAGTCATCCGTTGATACCACTTCACTTATACAAAATTACAAGGCATGAAGTATATACAATTGGCCTTCCTATCTGCATATCATCTAGTAGTCAACATGACTCATAGTTTCTCTCAACTTCCAAGAATTACATTTTAAATACAGAGACTGAAATATGCTACAACACTAGACTTATTTCTAAGTAAAGCTACACCATCAACGGATAGCCAAAGTGGTCTTATCCGTTGAGGCTACAGACACTAAATTTCTACTTAGTATTTTGTTAAACATATCATCAAACTAATGCACATACATTCCTAACAGTTTCCACTTCTATGTAATCTGAGTTTTATGGGACTATTATATAAGTAGATTTGAGACATTTTCACAAGTGTGGATTGAAGAAGATTGTGTTTTTTACGCAAGGAGCGAAGGAGATAAGGAAGAAGACCGATTTAGCACACCGCAACGAAGAGGAAGCATATTTTCTTGTGATTCTTGTTTCGTTGTAACGTTGGATGCTAGTTTTCTTACTTTGAACTTATTTACTCTTGTGACGTACTCTATTTTAATATAATTAGTTTAGTTATTATTTTCTTGTGTTTGTTTATCATGATTTCATATGAACCCATGATGACGATAAGTGCTATTATGGGCTAATCGTGATCATGGGGTTGCAACGGATTTATTATGGAATTCTTTAGTTAATTGTTTAATACTTTAGTGTGTGATGATTGTATGATATCTAGTGTTGGTTGTGCGTATTCGTCTTATGTGCGTCGCGAACATATAAGATAGGGTGTTAATCTCTTGTGAAGCGACGGTGGATCTTGAGATTTAGAACTTGCCATGCTAGCATAGGTTCATGTATGTTGTGCATGATTAGTGGGTAACTCTAACAGTTTATTTGCCCTATGTAATCAAAAGGAATAACTTGTGCTTAAATCGTTGTGTTGTCAATTTCTGTAGACATATAGGAACTCAACATAATTGATGACTATTCAACTTCTATCTTAATTGTGGATGCTTGGTAGAATGGTATTAGTACAATGAAAGTTGGCTTTTATCAGTTTCGTGTTATTCGATTAATATCATCACTGTCACATGCTAAAGGTAATAACAATGGCTATTGAAGGAAGTAATAATGAAGTTGTGATCTCATGAGTGTTTTATTATTGATAATTTGAAGTGTTAAGTAAGTGATTAATTAAGTAGTTAATTATAGTTAATATTTAATCAACAATCTTAAGTGTTAGTGTCTTAACATTGAGAAGTAATCATACATTGGTGAGTGAGTTTAATTAGACAATAATTTAGTCTGAGTCTCTGTGGGAACGAACTAGAAAGTATTCTATATTACTTGCGAACGCGTATACTTGCGTGAATATTAGTGCGTGATTTCTCCCTAACAAGTTTTTGGCGCCGCTGCCGGGGACTCGGCGTATTTGTTTAGTTTATGTACTTACCATCATTGGTCATTAGGACTCAGTGATTAGGACGTAGTAGTTACTTATTATTTCCGGTTGTGTTTCAGGTACTTAGCAAGCGTTTATGCAAACTCGTTCTCGTGCTCGCAAGAGGACTTTAGATACAGCTGAGGAGACAGACGAAGTTCTTGATATTACGGAGAAGTTAGATTTGAGGATTCGGATTCAGGAACTGAGCGGAAAGAACCAGTAAACATGGGAGATCGTATTGTTCAAGCTGATCCAGCTCTTATGGATTTTTCTCGGCCTAAAATTGATGACATTCAGTCAAGCATCCTTCATCCGGCTATTCAAGCTAACACCTTTGAAATCAAGCCGGGCACTATTCAGATGGTGCAGAATTCTGTTTCTTTTGGAGGAGCGGCTACTGAAGACCCCAACATGCACATAAGGAATTTTGTCGAGATCTGCAGCACTTTTAAGTATAATGGCGTGACTGATGAGGCTATCAAGTTGAGGCTTTTCCCATTCTCACTGAGGGACAAGGCTAAAGACTGGTTACATTCTGAACCAGCTGGGTCCATCACTACGTGGCAAGATCTTGCGCAAAAGTTTCTGGTGAAGTTTTATCCGATGGCCAAGACTGCTGCTATGAGGAGTGCTCTTACTCAGTTTGCGCAGCAACCTACTGAATCTATGTGCGAGGCTTGGGAACGCTACAAGGAAATGTTGAGAAAATGTCCACATCATGGAATGCCGGATTGGATGGTGATCACTGGTTTCTATAATGGTTTGGGGGCCCAATCTCGGCCCATGCTCGATGCAGCAGCTGGAGGCGCCTTATGGGCTAAAAGCTATACTGAGGCGTATAATCTTATAGAGACGATGGCTGCAAATGAGCATCAAAACCCAACTCAGAGGATGACGTCAGGCAAGGTAGCAGGTATTCTGGAAGTTGATGCAGCCACCGCTATTGCAGCCCATCTCCAAGCGCTATCAATGAAGGTTGATTCTTTGGCTACATATGGAGTTAATCAAATAGCTATGGTTTGTGAGCTTTGTGCAGGTTCTCATGCTACGGATCAGTGTTCTCTGGTCAACGAATCTGTTCAGTATGTGAATAATTATCAGTGACAACAGCAGCCTGTGCCAGCGACCTATCATCCTAACAACAGAAATCATCCAAATTTCAGCTGGGGGAATAATCAGAATGCTATTCAGCCACCATATCAGCAAGGAGTGAGTAAACAGTTTAACCCACCTGGATTCCAGCAACCACAGCAGTATGCTACAAGGCAATCATATCCTCAACAGGGAAGTACGGCTGCACCTACTAGTGCTGATTTTGAGGAACTTAAGCTGTTATGCAAGAGTCAGGCGGTTTCTATCAAGACCTTGGAAAATCAAATCGGTCAATTAGCCAATGCAGTGCTCAATCGTCAACCTGGCACTCTTCCCAGTGACACGGAAGTACCAGGCAGGAAGGAAGCTAAAGAGCAAGTCAAGGCTATTACCTTAAGGTCTGGAAAAGTTGCTGATGCTGAAAAGGCAAAAGAAGGAGAAGCTGAAATTAGTGATGAAGAATCTAAGCAAAAGGAGAAAGCGGCGGAACCAAGGAAGACTACTGTTGAACACACTCTGCCTGAGGCTAATACAGGGGATAAACAGCTCTATCCTCCACCACCTTTTCCTAAAGATTGCAGCAACAAAAGCTGGATAGACAGTTCGGGAAGTTTCTGGAGGTGTTCAAGAAACTTCACATTAATATACCTTTCGCTAAGGCTCTGGAGCAAATGCCTAGTTATGCGAAGTTTATGAAGACTATTCTTTCAAGGAAGGTGAAACTGGATGACCTTGAAACCGTTGCTCTCACGGAAGAATGCAGCGCTGTTCTGCAACAAAAGTTACCACCAAAACTGAAAGATCCAGGAAGCTTCACCATTCCTTGCACCATTGGCAATCTGACTTTTGACAAGTGCCTTTGTGATTTGGGAGCAAGCATTAATCTGATGCCGTTGTCGATCTTTAAAAAGTTGGATCTGCCTGATCCAAAACCCACATACATGTCTCTACAATTGGCTGATCGTTCCATTACTTACCCAAGGGGCATAGTGGAGGATGTGCTCGTCAAGGTGGATAAGCTCTTCTTTCCTGCAGATTTTGTTATTCTGGATTTTGAGGAAGATAAGAAGATTCCCATAATCTTGGGAAGACCTTTCTTGGCTACTGGCCGTACCTTGATAGATGTGCAAAAAGGTGAACTTACTATGCGGGTACAAGAGCAGGATGTGACCTTCAACGTATTCAAGGCAATGAAATTCCCTATAGAAGATGAGGAGTGCTTAAAAGTAGATGTGATTGATTCTGCGATTACTTCGGAACTCGATCGCATGTTAATGTCTGATGCATTGGAAAAGGCCTTAGTGGGGGATTTTGACAACGATAATGAAGATGGCAACGAGCAATTACAATATCTGAACGCTTCTCCCTGGAAGCAAAAGCTGGACATGCCGTTTGAATCTCTGGGTACTTCTGACCTTAAGAATGCTGAAGAAAAGCTCAAACCATCAATAGAGGAAGCACCTACCTTGGAGCTCAAGCCATTACCTGAACACTTGAGGTATGCTTTTTTAGGTGATTCATCTACGTTACCTGTTATTATTTCATCTGACCTTTCAGGTAGTGAGGAAGACAAGCTCTTAAGGATTTTAAGAGAATTCAAATCGGCTATTGGATGGACCATAGCAGACATCAAGGGGATAAGTCCTTCATATTGTATGCATAAAATTCTGCTAGAGGAAGGTAGTAAGCCAACTGTGGAACAGCAGCGAAGACTGAATCCCATCATGAAAGAGGTGGTGAAGAAAGAAATTCTGAAATGGCTGGATGCAGGCATCATTTATCCTATTTCTGACAGCTCGTGGGTGAGCCCCGTACAATGTGTACCTAAGAAAGGAGGTATCACTGTGGTTGCAAATGAAAAGAATGAGCTCATCCCCACTCGAACAGTTACAGGATGGAGAGTATGCATGGATTATAGAAAATTGAACAAAGCCACAAGGAAGGATCACTTCCCTCTTCCATTTATTGATCAGATGCTTGACAGGTTGGCGGGTCATGAGTATTTTTGTCTTCTGGATGGTTATTCAGGGTATAATCAGATTTGTATTGCACCAGAGGATCAGGAAAAGACTACCTTCACTTGTCCATTTGGCACGTTTGCTTTTCGCAGAGTTTCGTTTGGGTTATGTGCCCCCCCGGCCACTTTTCAGAGATGTATGATGGCTATATTCTCTGACATGATTGGAAATAACGTCGAAGTGTTCATGGACGACTTCTCCGTCTTTGGACATTCATATGATGAATGTTTGAATAATCTGCGCGCCGTACTCAAAAGATGCGTGGAAACTAATTTGGTGCTCAATTGGGAGAAATGTCATTTTATAGTGCGTGAAGGCATTATTCTTGGGCATAAGGTCTCTAACAGGGGTCTGGAGGTGGACAAGGCCAATGTGGGAGTCATTGAAAATCTTCCCCCACCTAACTCTGTGAAAGGAATCCGTAGTTTTCTTGGTCATGTGAGTTTTTATCGGCGATTCATCAAGGACTTTTCAAAGATATCTAAGCCGTTGTGCAATTTGCTTGAGAAAGATATGCTTTTCAAATTTGATGATGAATGTTTGGCAGCATTCGAGACTCTCAAGAAGAGTTTGATCACTGCACCAGTTATTACAGCACCAGATTGGACAGAACCGTTTGAGATGATGTGTGATGCGAGTGATTATGTGGTAGGTGCAGTTCTGGGACAGCACAAGAAAAATCTCTTCCATGTGGTCTACTATGCGAGTAAGACTTTAAATGGGGCCCAATTGAACTACACCACTACTGAGAAGGAGCTTTTGGCTATAGTCTTTGGTTTTGAGAAATTTCGATCTTATCTACTTGGTACGAAAGTAACAGTATTCACTGATCATGCGGCTATTCGCTATCTGGTTTCCAAGAAAGATTCGAAGTCGAGACTCATTCGTTGGGTGCTTTTACTTCAGGAATTTGAGTTAGAGATCAAGGATAGAAAAGGTACTGAGAATCAAGTAGCTGACCATCTCTCTAGGTTGAAGAATCCCGATTCTACTTCACAAGATAGGACGTTAATCAATGAATCTTTTCCGGATGAGCAGTTGTTTGCAATTCAGGAGGAAAAACCATGGTTTGCAGATATTGTAAACTATCTCGTCAGCAATGTAATGCCTCCTAATTTGACATCCGCTCAAAAGAAGAAGTTTCTGCATGAGGTGAAGTGGTATATGTGGGATGAACCATATTTGTTTAGACAGGGAGCTGACCAGATCATCAGGAGATGTATCCCGTTCTGTGAAACGGAGGGGATATTACGAGAGTGCCATTCCACGGTTTATGGTGGACACTATGGTGGTGAGAAGACGGCAACTCGTATTCTGCAAGCAGGTTTTTTTTGGCCTACTTTGTTCAAGGATGCTCATCAGTTTGTTTTAAGGTGTGATCATTGCCAAAGAGTGGGAAATTTGACAAGGAAGGATGAGGTGCCATTAAATGTGATGCTTGAAGTCGAGGTCTTTGATGTTTGGGGAATCGATTTCATGGGGCCTTTTATCTCGTCTTGCAATAATCAGTACATCTTGCTGGCAGTCGATTATGTCTCAAAATGGGTCGAAGTTACAGCTTTACCGACAAATGATGCAAAGGCAGTTCTAAATTTTCTTCATAAGCAAATTTTCACAAGGTTTGGAACACCTCGGGTAATCATAAGTGATGAAGGATCGCATTTCTGCAACCGTAAGTTCACTTCTATGATGCAGCGTTATAATGTGAATCATCGAGTAGCTACTGCCTATCATCCACAAACAAATGGTCAAACGGAAGTGTCTAACAGAGAGATAAAGCGCATTCTAGAGAAGGTTGTTTGTCCGTCAAGGAAGGATTGGTCTTTAAAGCTCGATGAAGCTGTTTGGGCTTACAGAACAGCATACAAAACTCCACTTGGTATGTCCCCGTTTCAGTTGGTGTACGGTAAGGGATGTCATCTACCTGCGGAGCTTGAGCATAAGGCTTACTGGGCATTGAAAAAGTTGAACCTGGATTTAGATGCAGCTGGTAAGAAAAGAATGCTTCAGCTTAATGAACTTGATGAATTTCGACTTCAAGCGTAGGAGAATAACAAAATGTATAAGGAAAAGGTGAAGAGGTGGCACGATAGGAAGCTACATCCTAAGTTATTTGTGCCGGGGCAACAAGTTCTCTTATTCAACTCTCGGCTCCGACTTTTTCCAGGGAAGTTGAAATCGAGGTGGTCTGGGCCTTTTATCGTCAAAACTGTGTTTCCACATGGAGCGGTGGAAATTTTTGAGAATGATCCGGACCAAGCATTCAAGGTTAACGGTCAGCGTTTGAAGCACTACTATGGGGACATGGCAAACCGAGAAGTGGTTAGTGCCATTTTATTGACTACTTGAGAAGGGTACGAAACGTCAAGCTAATGACGAAAAAGAAGCGCTGCGTGGGAGGCAACCCATGAATTATTATTACAGGAACCCTTAGAAGTTAATAACCTATCCAAAAAAACAAAAAAAAATCAGAAAACAGGGGCTGAAATTTTTTTTCCAGTAACCCCCTGAGCGCCCGCTCAGCAAGCTGAGCGCCCGCTCAGGGGTCGAGTACTAGAATTTTTTTTTACAGTTCAGAAAAAAAAAAAACAAAACAAAAACACAAAAACCCATCACAGCCCATAAACCCACGAATTCTTTTCCCACTACCCCATGATTTTATCCCTCAACCCCACTCCTAATCTAATTTAACCTACTCCACACCCTATATATACATACACCTATCCTACATATCTCCCACAAACTTCCTACACTTAAACTCTCTCCCAAGCACCAAAACTCAGTTCTTACACACTTTTATTCACGAATCAAATGGCACCCAAGAGAGCACGCACTATTGACAGCAGCATCACAGTTCCTACTGCTGATTCATCGAGGGGTACTGCTGCAAGGCCTCGGTTAACTGACAGAGCCACGGAGGAGGAGTACACTAGGCTGTTGGGGAAGCCGATTCTGAAGGAGAGAGGGTTTTTACCATCAGGGAGGGATGGTGAGTTGCTGCCCATGATTGCAGAGAAGGGGTGGATAGCTTTTTGTGAGTCACCCGAGGCGGTACCAATGAGCGTTGTTTGCGAGTTCTACACAAACGTGAAGGCCGAAAAGAATGGGTTTTCTGTGGTCCGAGGGCTGACAGTTGATTATCACCCTGCGGCGATTCGCCGTGTGATTGGCCAGCGAGAGAGGAAACCCGAGGAGGAGAACTGGAATGAAAAGACTGCTGAGGATTTTGACTTGGATTTGATTTGTGCGACTCTCTGTCGACCGGGCACAGTTTGGACCTTCAGGACCGGCACTAATGAGTATCGTCACTTTCCGGCGATCGCCATGAACAGGTATGCCCGTGCATGGAATGCATTTATTTGTGCTAATATTTTGCCTTCTTCGCATGCACACGAGGTCATAGTTGAGAGAGCACAATTGTTGTGGGGAATTCTGAATGAGGAGTACTATGTGGACCTTGGTGAGTTTATCTACCAAGGAATTCTGAAGTTTTTGAGGGGAGCGAAGCATATGAACATCCCTTATGCATCCACGGTTACAAAGCTATGCCAAGCAGTGGGAGTGAACTGGCCGGCTCATGAGCAGTTGCAGTTGCCGGCAGCTTCGATTGATTCTGGGACGCTGAATGGGATGCAGGAGTGGACCGGTGGTGAGCCTGAGGAGCATGGGCTGGGTTATCATCTTCCAGGAGGGCGTCCAGCACGAGGTGCTACTATGGCTAGGCTAGGGCGTGATGAGGCTGGTTCTTCGAGAGCTCAGGAGGGTGCTGGGATGGTTGATGCCCAGTATAGGAGGCTTACACGGCGGATGGATGCTATGTACGAGACGCAGAGCAGATTTGCTCAGGAGCTCACCCTTGCGTTAGGGACTGCTTTTCGGGGCCTTGGAGCTGATATCCAGTGGCCAGTTTTTGGTGAGGACTCTGCATACCCGCCGCCTGATACTCCACCCACTGAGGGTGATGATGATGATGACTCCGAGTAGGTATACCCTGTGTTCCTTTCTACTACCTTCACTGAGGACAGTGAAGATTTTAAGTTTGGGGGTGGTAGTTAAGGAATATTGTGTGTGTGTCATATAGCTGCATATTCATGATAGCTTAGTTCATATAGTTGCATAATTTATGCCATATAGTTTTTTTTTGTTATGTATGTCATGTAGCTCATGTATTTACCATGATCCCTTTTGCAATGATTTATCGACTGAATTGTGATATTGATGCGAGTGTAGTGATAGCATTAAAGTGATATTAAGTCGTGTAGGTTGATATGCATGCTAGAAACACTTGTAATTCCACTAAATCTTAGAGAATGCGTAAGGGCTAGATTGTTGTTATGATTTGGTTATTTTCGAGGTCAATCTATTTATTATGCTTAGAATTCGATAATAGGTTCTTAGTGATAAAGGCATGAAAAAAAAAATTGGAGGAAAAAAAAATTTGGAATTCGTTGCTAGTTGTGGCTAGGCGTCAAATGGCTAGTAGCCGGCTCGCATATGGTGCGAGTAGTCTAGGGTTGAGCAAGATGGAGCGAAACGCACTTGCTCAGAAGTTAGAAAAAAAAAATAATATTTAGTTTATGCATAATTGATCAAGAGTGGGCTCTTTGGTATTCGAGTTATTAAGTTCTTAGGGGACTTTGTGCCTAGTGACCTAAGGCTTTTAGAGTCTGGGATCCGCTAACCTAACGCTCGTTACATGGATACCATTGTATAAGTCTTTTGTGGACCTCACTCATTGCACGGTCAATTAAGCATTTGTGTTGTGAATAACAAGCACGATTCCGTAATAAGCTCCAGAATTCTTGTAGTGTTGAATATCACTTTGTGCCTATAATTTTTATTCTCTGTATAATCATGTGATTGCCTTGAGGATAGTCAAGTCATAATAATTGGTCTAATTCCGAAGCATATCTGTTAAGCATTTGCACACACCACGTTTCTGGCTGTATGTCCGTTTGCATGAGTTTATTAATCTTTAGTTGTCTAACTGCATTTGTTAAGATGTTGCAATTTGGTTGGCTAATTGTAGAAAGGGGGATCGCTGTATTTTCATATAGATTGCATTCATGCATGTTTTTATTTGTTTTTGAGTCTGTGACGCTTGAGGACAAGCATCGATTTAAGTATGGGGGTGTGATAAGTGGCATTTTATACCACTTAGAACGTCTTAAAATGGCTTAAATTGGTGTCTTGAAATCAAGTATTTTGTGTATTTGATGCGTTTTTCTAGTGTTTATGCATTTCAGGGTATTAGTTGCATTTCGGGGGAGGAATCATCAAGAATAAGCCTTGGCATGTGTTCACCATTGCGAGAGGAAAGAAACGGGCAGATTACGGCGAAGAAACGGAGCAAAATCAGATTTTTTCCAGTAGAGGTCTGAGCGCCCGCTCAGCATTGCTGAGCGGCCGCGCAGCAAACTGAGCGCCCGCTCAGCTATGCTGAGCGGCCGCGCAGGGTCGGGGAAAAAAATATATTATTTCAGGACTTCTACTTCTGTTTGGTTTCCACTTCTATGTAATCTGAGTTTTATGGGACTATTATATAAGTAGATTTGAGACATTTTCACAAGTGTGGATTGAAGAAGATTGTGTTTTTACGCAAGGAGCGAAGGAGATAAAGAAGAAGACCGATTTAGCACACCGCAACGAAGAGGAAGCATATTTTCTTGTGATTCTTGTTTCGTTGTAATGTTGGATGCTAGTTTTCTTACTTTGAACTTATTTACTCTTGTGACGTACTCTATTTTAATATAATTAGTTTAGTTATTATTTTCTTGTGTTTGTTTATCATGATTTCATATGAACCCATTATGACGATAAGTGCTATTATGGGCTAATCGTGATCATGGGGTTGCAACGGATTTATTATGGAATTCTTTAGTTAATTGTTTAATACTTTAGTGTGTGATGATTGTATGATATCTAGTATTGGTTGTGCGTATTCGTCTTATGTGCGTCGCGAACATATAAGATAGGGTGTTAATCTCTTGTGAAGCGACGGTGGATCTTGAGATTTAGAACTTGCCATGCTAGCATAGGTTCATGTATGTTGTGCATGATTAGTGGGTAACTCTAACAGTTTTATTTGCCCTATGTAATCAAAAGGAATAACTTGTGCTTAAATCGTTGTGTTGTCAATTTCTGTAGACATATAGGAACTCAACATAATTGATGACTATTCAACTTCTATCTTAATTGTGGATGGTTGGTAGAATGGTATTAGTATAATGAAAGTTGGCTTTTATCAGTTTCGTGTTATTCGATTAATATCATCACTGTCACATGCTAAAGGTAATAACAATGGCTATTGAAGGAAGTAATAATGAAGTTGTGATCTCATGAGTGTTTAATTATTGATAATTTGAAGTATTAAGTAAGTGATTAATTAAGTAGTTAATTATAGTTAATATTTAATCAACAATCTTAAGTGTTAGTGTCTTAACATTGAGAAGTAATCATACATTGGTGAGTGAGTTTAATTAGACAATAATTTAGTCTGAGTCTCTGTGGGAACGAACTAGAAACTATTCTATATTACTTGCGAACGCGTATACTTGCGTGAATATTAGTGCCTGATTTCGCCCTAACACTACTCTAAAGAATGGATCAATAAAATAATGTGGAGAGTCATCACAAAGTAGTATTGAAATTTCACATTCTTATACAGGGATATCACTCAGATTCCTAGGTGATACGTCCACATCTCTACGTGGTCATGAGAAAAACTTCAAACAGAACACGGAAGAAATGATAAGTGCATTTCAAAAGTTTGAAGATGGGTGGAAAGAACATCTTAATAATTTGAATGCTCGTGCTGATATGTTGATTGAAGAAAGTGGAAAGATTCGCATATTATTAGATGATTATGCTCGAAATATATAAATTATGTTCCAGTCGATATGTTGTGATGATGTATTGTAATTGTTCAAGTTGGAGGACGGAATAAACGCTTTTATGTAAAAAATCTAAATAGGAATGATTGTTTATGTTGGATTACTATCATGTTATGTATACTGTAGATGATTATAAAGATATATATACATTGAACAACCATTTATGCAGTTGATTCTATTTACAAATATATTTTCCTTACATGAACTACATATATCACATTCACATAAATTGAAAGATTTTTATACTTGCACAACCTGACTATCGTTTGCTGGTTCGGGATCATTAATTTCAAAGTCTTGAAATCTTGCTTGCTCTGGCCCACTACCTAAATCCATATATTAGGATTCTGTATATCTGCAACAGGCCTATCAAATGTCCAAAGGTCATGCGAATCTTGTCTTCCAAGTGTTTCCAAATGACATGCAACTGCATTCCTATGAGGGTGAACCAAATTAAGTTCATAACGGATATTATTATCATTAAGCCTTGAAAGAATAAGTCTAAAATTCTATCTAATATGTGATGTAATTCCTTCTTCTTTATAATATTTGCATTCGTGATATACTTGTATATTGTCGGTTTCAATGATAACCCGTTCGTAAGAATACTGGAATGCACGGCGCATGCCTAATAGTATAGCCCATAATGCACTATTCAAATTTGTAAGGCCTGGAATTGTGCCATAAGTCAGTCTGAGATTGTTAGATATATTTGTGATGTCATATCTGAAAGGAATATGTCCTAAGTCCAATCATGTATTATGATTTAGGAATAACTTTTATGTAATCTGTTTTGATTTCATTGATATTAATAAAGACTTGTTTTGTTTTTATTACAGGCTTTATCTATTTAAGTGTTTAAATAAGATATACCATAGTTTAGAGTAAAGCTTTTTATGGATTATGATGAGATCATAATAGTGAGACCTAAAAAGATGATAACTCTAAACTTAAATAGTTCCTGGTCATAGGATTACTAACTGGTAATTAATAATCCGCAAAGATCGGTACATACTATGCTTGCTTCATTATGAAGGATGTCTGTTCTCATAGACATTTGTGTGGTGACACTATAGCTAGTATGTAGGTGCTTATTATGGAATAAGTTCACTGAACATGACTCGCCCAGCTGAATAACTGATGGAGTTCACTCACGTGTCAGCAGTTGTTCGCTTAGTGATAGTTGTACAAGTATCCTTAGACTTGAGGTCATCATAGTCATCTTGTGTACACTGAACTATGCTTTGGTTTAGTTCTTAGTCTCCAGGGACAATTATTAGGGCTCTTCTGGGTATAGGAATTTGTACACGAAGATAGTGTATGATCAATAAAGGATCTACCCCTTCCAGTGAAGGAAGCGAATATTCAAGGCTGATCCACTTATGCTAATTCAGGAATCTCTGGCCAGAGTGAATGAAATTAGAAAGGAGTTTCTAATTTGCATAGAACTATGTATAGTAAATGGTAAGCAACTGATTAAATTAGATAGGCTTGATACGAGATCCATGCCTTATATTTAATCGGGACATTGTAGGGTAGAAGGAGTTTATTGTACGGTAACTATTCACTGACAGGTTCTTGGTATTCTAAGCAGTGAATTCATATTATCCGGATAGTCGCGATATGTTGAAAAACATCACTCACGATGTAGAATAAATGTGATTAATTAATTAATCATATTTAATAAATTAGAGAATTTATATAAATAATGATAAAATAGTTTTATTATTATTTATTTCTACTACCGGCTTAATATTGAACCTACAGGGTCACACCATAAAAGAGAATGATTTTTTGGTGGAGGAATTAATTAATAATGGCTAATAATTATTTATTTGTGAAATAAATAATTAATTGGCAAATTTAATAATTGATTAAATGAGATTTAATTGATTATAAATTAATTAAGAAAAGTTCTTAATATTATTAATTAAGGATTTAATTTTTGGAAATTAAATCAAGAGAGAGAATTATATCTAAAGTGTTTAAAAAAAGGATTAATAATTAAAAGGTGTTTTAATTATTAATGAGAATAATAAATGGGATAATAATAATATTATTTATGGGAAAATTTCAGCTGAAAATTTTGCCTATAAATACACTATTATAGACCCTATTTTATTCTAACCCCAGAAACCCAAAAGTTTTAGAAAACCAAATTCTCTCCACCTCCTCCTCCTCCTAAAAGTCGTTTTCTTGGTGGATACCGGTGGAGTGCTTCACACTTGAGGAGCAGCTGCTAAGGATCTCTGATCGTTGTCTCCGAATTATTTTAAAAGGTTAGATTCGATCCCTCGAATTTTTATTCACAATTTATATGCTTTTATTTGGATTTTGTATGTGTAAAAGTGTTTTGTCATGCCCCGCTGCGTTTAAAAATCCAACAATGGTATCAGAGCATAGGTTGTATGCATATAGACCTGTGGTAAAAATTTCAGAATTTTATGTGCTTGTATGAATTAATTATGATTTTTACAAGTTATATTAGGGATTAATTTTGTCTGATGAGAAATCGTTTCTCAGAATTATTGTGAATGTTGATCTGGGTTCTACAAGTGTTGTAGATCGTCTGGGTATTTTTTTCATAATTTTAGGATGTATAGATTTTTTATTATGAATTTTTGAAGTTCTAACAATTAAATTCGTATTAAATAATCATATATATGTATATAATTGTTAGTAAGTATATATATATTGCATCTGCTGTTGCTTGTCTGTGCTGCACGGTAAAGGAGGAAGGACAGGTATGGCGGCACGGAAATCCGTGCGAGGAAAACAGCGATTGCTGATAACAGGACGAAGGACCGCGCGTCGACCACGCGCGCGTGGGGGTCACGCGCTGGCGTGCCACGCGCGGCGCGTGGAAGACACGCGCTGGTGATGTCATGCTGACGTCATCAGATAATGTCATGCTGACGTCAGTATAGGGGTTAGGGCGTGTGGGGCGCGTGGAAGAAACTCAGACACGCGCTGTCAGGCGCGTGGGCGCGTGGGCGCGCGTGGGGGAAATTGTTTCGGCGCGTGCGGGCGCGTGGTAGCTCAGAATTGGGCGATTTTGGTGCCGTTGGATTCGTCTTTTCGAGAAGCTTCTAATGGTATATTATATGATATTTTATGAAATTGTTTCGAACTGTTTATAGCTAACAGAAGTGTTTTTAAGCTGTTTTTGACTGTTTAAATTGCTTTTAAATGCTTCATGTGATACATAGAGATGTATAATGCTTAGACGAATGTGCTAGATGATGTAACATGCCTACCTTGATGTTTATTCATGTTTATATATGTGATATATGCTTAGTTTATCATGCGATGATAGATTTAGGTGAACTTGAATGAACATAAGGCATTTGTTAGACAACCTAGTATAGTGAAATTGTTTCATAACCTTAATAATAATATTATGAATACAATCATGAGATTCTTGTGTTTATGAAACACGTAATTGAATATGAATTTTCGATATGAGAGAAAGGATGATTCTGTCAACAACAGATTTCTATCTGTAAGAAAGGGTTATTAAGTGACGCCTCTTGACAATGCTCCACCCGATCTGGGAATCATCTGATTATTGATTATTGATTTGAAATATTTAATTTAAAAGGAAGAATTTCTTTATAATATGATTATGATTGTAACGTAATATAATCCCTCTAAAATTAAATAATATCAAGTAGTAATTGGCCAATGATACAACGGGCTTGTGTCGGTTATAGCCTTCCAACATGGTAGAAAGTAGTTCTTATTTTTGAATCATTGTCATTTCGTGCCACAGCCGAGGGCTTTGATTTCGAAATAAGAAATACTTGTCTATTACATAGAGATGTGTACATAGAATAAGAATCTAAAGGTCGTTACGTGCCACAGCCGTGGGCCTTTGGGGACTGATTCAATTGTACGGAATGTTGGGTTAGACTTGACTTAGAATATTGAGTTTGTCATGCCACAGCCATGACTCAATTATTCAAGAGGCTAAAGTTTGATTAGGGAATAACATTAGATGTAATTGACAAGAGTTGTCTGCCTATTGAACATTACATGGCGTTTCGTGCCACAGCCGGGGTTGTGTAATGGAATGTAGGATCCCTATTCCCACTAGCATTATGAATGCTTAATTTTTCATGTAGGGGGTTGAATAAATTAGGAAAACTAGTGTGAGCCACTTATGAATAAAGACCCGATTCATATAGTGTTTTGAAATGAAATCAAATATTTTCTAAGTGTTGTTATGTGTTTATCATTTACAGATTTACTTTGTACGTTATGTCTTCTGCACTATCACTCAGGAGCATACTAGATGCTCACAAATTGAATGGTCCTAATTATGCTGACTGGCTTCGAAACTTGAGAATTGTTCTCAGGATTGAGAAGCTGGAATACGTGATTGACTCACCTAAGCCTACTGAACCTGCTAGTGATGCACATAATGATGAACATGTTGTGTATCGTAAGTGGATAGATGATGCAAATGTTGCTCAATGCATCATGCTAGCTTCCATGAACATTGAGCTACAGAAGCAACATGAGCATATGGATGCTCACACTATCCTCATGCATATACAAGAGTTGTATGATGTGGCAGGGAGGACAGCTCGATATGAGATATCGAAGGAGTTGTTCGGTTGTAGGATGTCTGAGGGATCATCTGTGAATGACCATGTACTTAAGATGATCAATTTGATTGAACGTCTTGGACAACTTGGTTTTGTCATGGATGGGGAGCTGAGCTAAGACCTGGTCTTGCAATCACTTCCGAGTTCGTTCTCGCAGTTTGTTCTGAACTTTCACATGAATAAGTTGGATGTCAGCCTGCCTGAACTCCACAATATGTTGAAGACTGCGGAATCGAATTTCCCCTCTAAGAAGAGTTCTGTTCTTCTAATTGGTGAAGGTTCCAATCCTAAGAAAAGGAAGAGGAACTCTTCCAAGAAGAAGAAAATAGGTGAGAAAATGCCGGTTCCACCAAAAGCTGAAGACCCCAAGAGCAAAGTTGTTTGCTTTCACTGTAACAAGGTGGGGCACTGGAAGAGGAACTGCAAGGTTTACCTTGCAGAATTGAAGAAGAAGGGTAGTGAGACTACCGCTTCTGATTCAGGTATGTTCATGATAGAAGTGAATATGTCATTTCTACTTGGGTATTAGATACCGCCTGTGGTTCTCATATCTGCAATTTGTTGCAGGGACCAAGGAGAAGTAGGACTCTTGAGGAAGAGGAGGTGATTCTACTGATGGGAAATGGAGCAAGAGTTGCTGCTGAAGATGTAGAATCATTTCATTTACATATGCCTACGGGCAAGACTATTGTTTGAAATAATTGTTATTTTGTTCCCTCGATTGTGAGGAATATTATTCCCATGTTAGACTTGGGTGGATTTTTCATTTATTATTGAGAATAATGAATGTTCTATTCTTAGAGATAATATTCTTTATGGACGTGGTACTTTAAATAATTGTCTGAATATATGTGACATAATTTACTTCAGATTGAACAAACTAATAAAAGAAAAGGGATGATGAAAATCTCACTTTATAGTGGCACTGCAGTCTCTATTTAGTGGACATGGAGAGAGGGCTGCAGATTTGCTAGGAATGGTACACACAGTTGTATGTGGACCAATGCCTACGCAAGCCATGGGTGGATTTTCATACTTCATTACTTTCATAGATGATAGATCTAGATTCGGATATGTGTTTGATGAAACACAAGTCTGAATCCTTTGAAAAGTTCAAAGAGTATAAGTATGAAGTGGAGAAACAACCAAACATAGTATTATAACTCTTCGATCAGATCGAGGTGGTGAATACTTTAATGGAGTGTTTCTAGATTATCTCAAAGTAAATGGTATAGTCTCCCAGTGGACTCCTCCAGATTGCTATCTGAAAGGAGAAATCGAACTTTGTTAGACATAGTTCGGTCCATGATGAGCTATGCAAATCTTCCAGTATTCCTATGGGGTTATGCATTGGAAACCTCAGCATATTTACTGAATATGGTGCCTTCTAAATCTGTTCCTCAAACTCCGTATGAGATATGGAAAGTAAGGAAATCGAGTCTTAAACACGTTAAGATTTGGGGATGTCCAGCTTATGTCAAGAAAGTTGACCCAGATAAGCTGGAATATCGATCCGTAAAATGTAGTTTTGTGGGATATCCTAAAGAGACTTTAGGGTATTACTTTTGCACCGATCATCGGGTGTTTGTCTCCAGACATGCTACCTTCTTGGAAAAGGAGTTTATCCTTGAAGGAAACAGTGGGAGAAAAATTGAACTTAATGAAGTTCAAGAAGTACAAACTACTACGGATCAAGTAGAAACACCTGTTCTGACTGAACAACCTTTTGTGGAACAACCCATTCGTAGGTCAGGGAGAGTGTCTTGCCAACCTGAGAGGTAATATGGCCTTGTCATTGAGAATGACAATGAGTTGTCAATCATTGATGTTGACGACCCTGTGCCCTATAATGAGGCTATGAGTAGTGTTGACTCAGAGAAATGGCATAGTGCCATGAAATCCGGAAAGGAATCTATGTATACGGTATACAAAAGATAGATTATAGCAGATGGCCAGGTGGAGACCTTTAAGGCCAGGCTTGTGGAAAAAGGATTCAAACAAAGGTAATGGATTGACTTTGATGAAACTTTTTACCTGTAGCCCTGTTAAAATCAGTTCGGATTTTGCTTGCGATTGCTGCTTACTACGACTATGAGATCTGGCAATTAGCCGGATGGTTTTCTTTCCAAGGGAAATGAAAACCTAGTGTGTAAGCTACTGCGAACCATATGTGGTTTAAAGCAAGCTTCTCGTAGATGGATCATTCGTTTTGATGAGACAATCAAAGAGTTTGATTTTATCAAAAACGTAGATGAACCATGCGTCTACAAAAGGGTTAGTGGGAGCGCGGTAACATTTCTTATATTGTATTGAATTAGAGTTGACACACACAACAACATAGCAGACCCACTCACAAAGCTACTTTTTGAAAGTCACTTTGATCGCCATAAAGATGAGATGGGTATTAGATACCAGAGTGATTGACTTTAGTACAAGTGGGAGATTGAAAGGAATATGTCCTAAGTCCAATCATATATTAGGATTTAGGAATAACTTTTATGTAATCTGTTTTGATTTCATTGATATTAATAAAGACTTGTTTTGTTTTTATTACGGGCTTTATCTATTTAAGTGTTTAAATAAGATATACCATAGTTTAGAGTAAAGATTTTTATGGATTATGATGAGATCATAATAGTGAGACCTAAAAAGATGATAACTCTAAACTTAAATAGTTCCTGGTCATAGGATTACTAACTGGTAATTAATAATCCACAAAGATCGGTACATACTATGCTTGCTTCATTATGAAGGATGTCTGTTCTCATAGACATTTGTGTGGTGACACTATAGCTAGTATGTAGGTGCTTATTATGGAATAAGTTCACAGAACATGACTCGCCCAGCTGAATAACTGATGGAGTTCACTCACGTGTCAGCAGTTGTTCGCTTAGTGATAGTTGTACAAGTATCCTTAGACTTGAGGTCATCATAGTCATCTTGTGTACACTGAACTATGCTTTGGTTTAGTTCTTAGTCTCCAGGGACAATTATTAGGGCTCTTCTGGGTATAGGAATTTGTACACGAAGATAGTGTATGATCAATAAAGGATCTACCCCTTCCAGTAAAGGAAGCGAATGTTCAAGGCTGATCCACTTATGCTAGTTCAGGAATCTCTGGCCAGAGTGAATGAAATTAGAAAGGAGTTTCTAATTTGCATAGAACTACGCATAGTAAATGGTAAGAAAGTGATTAAATTAGATAGGCTTGACACGAGATCCATGCCTTGTATTTAATCGGGACATTGTAGGGTAGAAGGAGTTTATTGTACGGTAACTATTCACTGACAGGTTCTTGGTATTCTAAGCAGTGAATTCATATTATCCGGATAGTCGCGATATGTTGAAAAGCATCACTCACGATGTAGAATAAATGTGATTAATTAATTAATCATATTTAATAAATTAGAGAATTTATATAAATAATGATAAAATAGTTTTATTATTATTTATTTCTACTACCGGCTTAATATTGAACCTACAGGGTCACACTATAAAAGAGAATGATTTTTTGGTGGAGGAATTAATTAATAATGGCTAATAATTATTTATTTGTGAAATAAATAATTAATTGGCAAATTTAATAATTGATTAAATGAGATTTAATTGATTATAAATTAATTAAGAAAAGTTCTTAATATTATTAATTAAGGATTTAATTTTTGGAAATTAAATCAAGAGAGAGAATTATATCTAAAGTGTTTAGAAAAAGGATTAATAATTAAAAGGTGTTTTAATTATTAATGAGAATAATAAATGGGATAATAATAATATTATTTATGGGAAAATTTCAGCTGAAAATTTTGCCTATAAATACACTATTATAGACCCTATTTTATTCTAACCCCAGAAACCCAAAAGTTTTAGAAAACCAAATTCTCTCCACCTCCTCCTCCTCCTAAAAGTCGTTTTCTTGGTGGATACCGGTGGAGTGCTTCACACTTGAGGAGCAACTGCTAAGGATCTCTGATCGTTGTCTCCGAATTATTTTAAAAGGTTAGATTCGATCCCTCGAATTTTTATTCACAATTTATATGCTTTTATTTGGATTTTGTATGTGTAAAAGTATTTTGCCATGCCCCGCTGCGTTTAAAAATCCAACAATATCTAATAATGATTTGTGTTTAGTTTTCAGATCTTAACTAACAGGACAAATCAGGACTTAACTGGAAATCAGTACTTATACTGAAGTCAGAACTTAAGATATCAAAAGATAATTATCAGGAGATAATATCAGGACTTAAGAAGACATTCAGATGAGGAAGATGACTGATTGAAGGAAAGAAGATTAAGGCAAACACAAGAAGAGATATGCATGGAGAAGAATTCTATGAAGAATAGAATACTTGGAAGAAAAGATAACTAGTTGAAATATTTTAGGATGCAGACTTATGCTCGATATCAATTAGAAGTTTATCTTGTAACTGTGTGTCTATATAAACACATCATAGGATTTACACTATAAGTGTTATTATAATCGAGAATATTATTCATTGTAACTCTAGTAGCTCTCGTGATATTTGTTCATCACTGAGAGAGAACAGTTCTATTGTAATACTGTTTCATTAATATAATATTATGTGTTTCATACTTGTGTTCTTAATTCGATTTGATTGTACTAGACACTGTATTCAACCCCCTTCTACAGTGTGTGTGACCTAACAAGTGGTATCAGAGCAGTCTGTTAACACATATACAGTAAAGATCCAAAACAATCATGTCTGAAGAAGAGAAAACTCCAACCAAGCCCACCAAAACTGAAGAAACTCCAAAGACTCAAATCCATAATCGATATGAGACTACTAGGGTTCCCATACTGAAACCTTCTGAGCATCCCATATGAAAAGTGAGGATGACTATGTTTCTGGAAGCTACAGATCCAGAATACCTTGACAGAATTAATGAAGGTCCACATAAGCCAACCAAGCTCTCTGTTGTAGTTGCATATCAGCCAGCACAGACTGTACCAAAGGAGAAAAGTGAATATACAGCTGAAGATATCTCATCTATTGCCAAGGATGCAAAAGTAAGGCATTTGCTGCATAGTGCTATTGATAATGTCATGTCAAACAGGGTAATTAACTGCAAGACTGCAAAGGAGATATGGGATGCCTTGGAGACAAGATGCCAGGGAACTGATTCAATTAAGAAAAACAGGAGGACTATACTCACTCAAGAGTATGAGCACTTTGACTCAAAACCTGATGAGTCATTAACTGGTTTATATGACAAATTTGTCAAACTCTTGAATGATCTGTCACTGGTGGATAAGGAATATGATCTTGAAGATACTAATCTTAAATTCCTTTTAGCTCTTCCTGGAAATTGGGATTTGAAGGCAACTACTATAAGAGACAACTATGCTCTTGATGAAACTACTCTTGATGAAATTTATGGTATGTTCAAAACTCATGAACTTGAGATGGATCAAAGAAGCAAGAGGCATGGAAGAAAGTCAAGAACACTTGCTCTTAAGGCTGAGGAGGAATCCCCCAAAGTGGCTGTCTCAAAGAAAGGCAAAGGAAATGCTCTCATCACAAAGTCTGATACTGAGTCATCAATTTCTGATAGTGATGAGGATTCAGAAACTGAAAGTTTATCTGAGATGGATATTGATGAAGAGATGATGAAATTGTGTGCTCTTATGGTGAAGGGTATTGAAAGGCATATGTCATAGCCTACTCGTTTATTCGAGTATTTAACTCAACTCAAATAAGAATGTAATAAGTAAATAGTGGATCTATCATCAGAGAGATCTCACAAAGTAACATCTGTCAAAGAATAAAGAAACATTGTTCATCTGCAGACTTGAAGATTCACTGGAAGAAGTTCAAGAATTTGATCATGCCTCAGTGATATAAATCAAGATCGTGGATTTAATCAAGTGACAGAGATCTCGTCAGGGTATCATTTATTACAAGGATTCAATCAGAATATCAAAGTCAAGACATGAAGAAACGTCACCAAAGTTAGTCACTCATGAACCAGACAGTACATCGAGTGTCAGCATTGAAGTGGCGGAATTGATTCATAAGTCTCAGTGACTTTCAGAAGATTGTCAGAAGAATGGATGCTGCTCAGGGTTAGTATTAATTCTCTATTAATTAATTAAGTCATATAATTTAATTAAGAAAATAAATTATATCTGCAAAGTTTAATTTATTGATTAATTAAATTAAATTGATTAATTAATTTAGAATTAATATTAAGGATTTTCAAAATTTTAATTGGTTTAAAATCTGCTTAAATTCAGCAAGACAATTCATTTGAACTAGTATGACAATCGGTATGACAATTGATAGTCATACCGAAAGTCATGCCAATACATTTAATTGTCTTATTAGAATTTCTGTTTAGATTAAAATCAGTTATTAATTCAGCAAGACAATTTATTTGAACTAATATGACAATCGGTATGACAATCAATAGTCATACTGAATGTCTTGCTAGCTCATTTTAATAGTCTTGCTAGTTGTAAATTTTGTCACACCGAAAGTCTTGCTGGCCAAAAGGATTGTCATACCAGATCAATTTACATTCGGCTGTTTGATAAAAAGAAGCAGAAGTCTGTTACATTCAATTAGCAATCAAACAGAACATACTCAAGAACAAAAAGAAAAAGGAGCAGAAAAATATTACATCTCATCTGCAACTTCAAGATCAATTTCTAGATAGTAAAGTTAAATCCAATCAACTAGAAATACTTATCTTGTTCTTGTGTATCAATCTAGCAGATTAAAATCCCTAGAACTTAATCTCAAATCGCATTTAGCATTTGATCTTTTAATTACAAAAATAGAAAAAGTTCATGTCGAATTTATTCTAGATTTGTAATAATTGATTTGAGATTAATCCCTTGTAACCGATACCGTAGTTGTAACACCTTTCAAGTTTAATAAAAGTTTTATTTAACTTGAATTTTGTTTCACAATTTTATTCCGCATTATATTCGACTAAACGGTATTGTTTGCATTCAACCCCCCCTTCTACAAACAAATTGGGACCTAACAATTGGTATCAGAGCCTTCTGATTAACGTACAAATCTAGATCCTAGACTTTTGTGTTTCTTTCACTTTTTGAATTTTTTATTCACTTAAAAAAAAAATTCATAATGACTACACAAAAAGTTGGAACCGTTAAAATTCCACTTTTCGATAAAGAAAATTATGTTATGTGGAAGAAGAAGATGCTACTGTTTTTACAGGTTGCTAATCCCAAATATTTGCAAGTGTTGAAGAAGGGTCCAAAAATTCCTATGGTTATGGAACCAGAGGTAATAGAAAATTATGTGGTGATCACCAAAGCGAGAACTTATGTGAAGGATCCTGAGGACTTCTCTCCTGCTGAAATAGAAGAAGCTTCCCTGGATGCTAGCCTTCAATTAATCTTAGTAGATTCCCTTAATCCCCTGATGAATAGACATGTGATGAATTGTAAAGATTCCAAACATATCTGGGAAACTATTGAGATTATTAATGAAGGCACAGAGGAAGTTAGGGAGAACAAACTAGAAATCCTAACCTCTGAGTATGAATACTTCAAATCCAATCCAGGAGAAGGAATCACTGAAGTGTTTGAGAGGTACAATGCATTGATCAACAACCTGAACATTAATGGTAAATACTATTCCATCAGGGAGGTCAACAAAAAGTTCCTTTTAACACTGCCAACTCATCTCAAACATAGAATCACTGCCATAAGAGAAGCAAGAGATCTGAGTGAGATTTCTTTGGAAAGGCTCTATGGTGTGTTAAAGACTTATGAGTTGGAGCAGATTCAGCAGAAGGAAGTTTACGGGAAAGGAAGAGTGGTCAGCACGTCTACTGCTCTAGTAGCTGATGAACAACAACAACAACCACAATATCAACAACAATCTCAACAGTCAGAAAGAATGGTACAGTCTTCCAAGGTTGAAGATAATGTGATAGTAGCAGAATTTGATTCTCCTACTACAAATCAATCAGGAGATGATTATTATTCCTTGGAAGAACTGGAGCAATTGGAGGATGAGTCAATGGCCCTGATTGTCAAGAGATTCTCAAATGTCAGATTCAAAAGGAATCCCAAGTTCAAGTACAAGTCCAACTACAACAGATTCCAGAAAGGTGGATCTTTATCCTCTAACACCAGCAGTGGTGGGTATAACATAGGGATGGTTGATCGAAGCACCATTCGATGCTTCAACTGTAATGAGTTGGGACACTTTGCCACAGAATGCAGGAAGCCAAAACAAGCTAGGAAGAACTCGTACGATTCTAATCAGAAGAGTAAATCTGAAAGGGCGTACCTGGCAAAGGGAAGAAGCTGGGATGATACTGACAGTGAAGATGAAGAAGTTGGGAATCTTGCTCTCATGGCTAGTAATGCAAGCACCTCATCGTCAAGAAAAGAGGTAAAATTTACTGATGCTGAATTAGTTTATCATCTAGGAGGTTCCTTAGATTGTGCTCGTCGTGATAATGAATTGTTAAATCAACAAATCAAAGACCTTGAGAAAGAGGTCAATGAATTAAGACTTGTGCACATTAATCAAGATAAACTAAAAGAACAAGTATCTTTTCTAGAGAATAGAGTTGACTGTTATAGACAACTCGAAACTATTCTCAAAGACAAGATCACCGGTCTTGAGGCTAAGGTTAAAGCTTACTTTAATTCTTGTTCGAAGTCCAAAGAGTTTTACAATAAGCAAGCTGTTAATCAAACACATGGAATAGGTTATGATTACAATGCTGCTATTGGAAAATTAGGCATAAACTCCCCTCCTCATGTATGTGCTAAAGGCAGGGAAGTACCACATGTGCTTAAGGGTGTTGATGAACCCCTCTATAAAGAATCAATTGCTGAACCATTTGATGAGACCTCTTTTATTATTCAAGAAGAAATCCGTGCTGAAGATAATGCTAATGGGAAAGCTGTCTCCAAGTCAAGTGTGTCAAAAGTTCCAGTCAAGGTTGTGAAAGCAACTGAGACTAACTCAGACACACATGAGTTGGATAACACAAATGCCATGTCTACCATGCATAAGTTGCCTATTGTTAATCCTTCTCATAAAGCATGTGGTGTTCCTGATTGTATGTCTTGTGCTTTTAATCTGTTGTTTGCTTATTTTAATGGTAAGCATGTTTCTAATGATAAGACTACTCCTCGTCAGCATGTGAATAATAGAAAGCATGATAGGTCTAAGACTGCTAGTCCTCCTAAAGCTAGAAAGGAGATATTTGTGCCTAAGCCTAACCAGAAATTTGTCAAGGCTGTTCACAAGGTCAAATGTTCAGTCATTGAGAACGTTGAGAATATTGAAATTAAGAATGTTGTTTTGCCTGATAAAGGCCAATTTTACAAGTATGCCGGACCCAGCCAAGCTTGGGTTCCGAAGAAGTTCTAATCCATTTGTATTGCAGGGCATTAAACAGGTACAACCGGTAGTGTGGATTCTTGACAGCGGATCGTCAAGACATATGACCGGAGATAAAGCCCTGCTATCAAATGTGGTTGAGAAAGCTGGCCCAGTGGTTACCTTTGGAGATAACAGCAAAGGTTTAACGGAGGGATATGGCTGTTTGCTAGCTGGAAATGTTATCATTGAAAATGTATATGTTGTGCAAGGACTTGAACACAATCTGCTTAGCATTAGTCAGTTCTGTGACAACGGCTACAATGTTTTATTCGACAAGCTGAAGTGTCAGATTCTGCACAAGAAAAGTGAAAAACCCTCCTTAATGGGAATCCGGAAAGGAAATCTGTTCGTAGCTGACATGAACTCTGGAAGCAATCTTGAAGTCAATTGTTTCTATGCAAAGGCATCGTCAGATGAGAGTTGGCTATGGCACAAGAGACTTTCCCATCTCAATTTCAAAACAATGAATTCTCTTGTCAAAAGAGAATTGGTAAGAGGTCTGCCTCAGCTGGAATTCTCTCCAGGAGGACTATGTGAGGCTTGCCAGAAAGGAAAGTCAAAGAAAGCAAGTCACAAAGGCACTGATACATCTTCCATAACTGGTGTTCTGCAATTATTGCACATGGATTTATTTGGTCCAGTTAATATCCTTTCTATGTCAAAGAAGTGTTACTGTCTTGTGATAGTTGATGACTATTCCAAGTATACGTGGGTTTTATTTCTTCACTCTAAGGATGAAACACCACATGTTGTGATTGATCATATCAAGATGATTGAGTTAGATTCTAACGTCCCTGTTAGAGCAATAAGGTCAGATAATGGGACAGAATTCAAGAATGCACTTCTCAATGGATTCTGTACAGACAAAGGGATTACCAGACAATTTTCAGCTCCTAGAACCCCTCAGGAAAATGGAGTGGTAGAAAGGAAGAATCGTACATTGATTGAAGCTGCAAGAACGATGTTAAGTGAATCAGGTCTTCCAATGTACTTTTGGGCTGAAGCTGTCAATACTGCATGTTATACTCAGAATCGAACTCTAATCAACAAAGACTTCATGAAAACTCCTTATGAGATTTTGAATGAACAGAAACCTTCTATCAAATACTTTCATGTATTTGGTGCCAGATGCTTCGTGCTCAAGGATGGAGATGATCGTCGTGGTAAGTTCGAGGCAAAGGCATATGAGGGTATTTTTGTTGGATATGGAAGAAGATCATATAGAGTGTATATCATTGATCAACACAAAGTAACTGAAAGTGTCAATGTTACATTTGATGACACTAAACTCCCTAGTATCCAAACTGAAGATCCTTCTGAGAAACTGAAGTTTGATGATACGTCAGATTCAGAATCAGAACATGGTCAAGAACCCGAGGTTGTTGCTGGTGAAGAACCTGTTAATCCTGATGATACTCAAGGTAATAGTGATGGAAACTTTGGCAACAATGGAGATACCACTGCTACTGACGGAGAATCTTCAAGTCAACATGGCAACAACTCAGGGGGAGATGCTGAAGGATCATCTAGTAGGACACAACATCACAATGAATTTCAAGGCGAATCATCAAGATCAAATCTTCCAAGACAGACTGTCTGGAATAAAGCTCACCCTTTTGAGTTGATTATTGGTGATCCAGATGTTGGAGTCAGAACTAGACGTGCTACTCAAAATGAGTGTCTGTTCTCAGGATTTCTTTCTGATATGGAACCTAAGAAAATTGAAGAAGCACTGACTGATCCAGATTGGGTGATTGCTATGCAAGATGAACTCAATCAGTTTGAAAGTCAACAAGTCTGGAAACTGGTACCTAGGCCTGTACACAAGAAAGCTGTTGGTACTAGGTGGGTATTCAGGAATAAACTAGATGAAGATGGTGTGGTTACAAGAAACAAGGCAAGACTGGTAGCTAAAGGGTATTCTCAAGCTGAAGGCATTGATTATGATGAAACTATGCTCCAGTGGCTAGACTTGAGGCCATCAGGATATTTCTGGCATTCGCAGCATTTTCAAACTTTAAAGTTTATCAAATGGATGTCAAGAGCGCCTTTCTGAATGGAAAGCTGGATGAAGAGGTATATGTAGAGCAACCTCCTGGTTTTGAAGATCCAGATCATTTGGATTTTGTCTTCTTTCTTTTCAAGGCTATCTATGGGCTAAAACAGTCTCCAAGAAAATGGTATGACACTCTCTCTGAATTTCTTATTGAAAATAGCTTTATTAGAGGTGTCATAGACAAAACTCTCTTTTCTAAAACACATAAGAAGGATACTATATTAGTCCAAGTCTATGTGGATGATATAATATTTGGGTCTACTAATGATAATCTCTGTAAGAGATTTGCTAAGTTAATGCACAGCAAGTTTGAAATGAGCATGATGGGAGAGCTGAAGTTCTTTCTTGGATTACAAGTAAATCAAAGATTAGATGGAACATTTATTTGTCAATCCAAGTATCTCAAGGAACTCCTCAAAAAGTACAATCTAGAGGATTCTGCATCAGCAAGGACTCCATCAACTACAGCTGTCAAGCTTGGACCATGTGAAAACTCCATTAAGGTAGATGTCACAAGCTACAGAGGTATGATTGGCTCGTTACTCTATCTTACTGCAAGTAGACCAGATATTATGTATGCTACATGTTTATGTGCAAGGTTCCAAGCGGATCCTAGAGATATTCATCTCGTTGCTGTTAAACGAATCTTAAGATATCTTAAGGGAACACCAAATCTAGGTATTTGGTACCCTAAAGAATCTGGTTTTAACCTTGTCGGATATACAGATTCAGATTATGTAGGAAGTGTTGTTGATAGGAAAAGCACCTCAGGAAGTTGTCAATTCCTAGGAAGCAGGCTAGTCTCATGGTACAGTAAGAAACAACAAACAGTTTCCAACTCAACGGCCGAGGCTGAATATATTGCTGCTGGAAGCTGCTGTGCTCAGATCTTGTGGATTAGGAACCAACTACGAGACTATGGCTCTGTATTGAACAAGATTCCTATTTTATGTGACAATACAAGTGCAATAGCCATCACCAACAACCCTGTGCAGCACTCGAGGACAAAGCACATTGACATCAGGTATCATTTTATTAGAGAGCATGTCATGAATGGTACTGTTGAACTATTTTTTATTCCAACAGAAGAACAAATAGCAGATATTTTCACTAAACCACTTGACGAATCCACATTTACCAGATTAGTTGGTAAATTGGGCATGTTGAATAGTTTTAGTGATTAATTTAGTTAATATCTGGGATCTGTTCTTGAATGAATTTATAAATGAATTTTTCATAAATGAAAAATTCATTTGCAAATTTATTTTATCATTTTATCATATTTCTTGCTTATTTCTATGTAATATATATTATCTTATCTATTTTCATTTTCCCTACTTGTTAATTTAAAATATCTCAGAATATTTTATTTCCTCTAAAAATATTTTACTATGAATTTTATGTGCTAAAATTCAATAGAAATCTATTTTTGGAATAAAAATATTAAATTCTGATATATTGTCTTTGTTTCTGTAAATATTATAGGTCTGTATTTCAGTTTTACTATTTTGTAAATATTTTCTGATATTTTTACTAAGTTATATAAGTCTTTATAAATTTATATATGTATGTGTTTCTGTGTTTAAAGCTGATATGACAATCGGCAAGACAATTGAAATTGTCTTGCTGAAAGTCATTTCAGTTTAAATTTTGTTTATTATATTATTCAGTACAGTTTTATACTGGCAAGACAATCGGTATGACTATCAATTGTCTTGCCAGTTATAAACTATATATAATTATTTTCCGTTTATTATTATACTGGTATGACAATCGGTATGACTATCAGATTGTCATACCAGTTATAATTTTAGTATTTATTTATGTTGTTTTTCTTTTCCTTCTTTTGCCTGGTATGACAATCGGTATGACAATCCCGGATTGTCATACCAGCTGTAATATAAAAGCGTGTGTTTGTATTGTTTTAAACCATTTTTCATCAGTTCATTACTTCTAAAAAAATTTGAACAGTTTTTGTCTTCAGTTTTCTCTCTTCTCTCTCTTCGAACTAAAACCCACGAACTGCTCTTTCCTTGCTCGAGTTTTTACTCAGCAAACTGATTCTTCACTTTGTGATATATACGTACAAGTATATATATACAGAGGTGCTGTTGGATTTTTATTAAAAAAAAAAACACACACACAAAAACAAATAAAAATCAGTTTGCCCCTTCAAATTCAATTTGTGTTTGTTGATTTTGAACTTTCTTATTTTTAATTTTAATTTCTGATTTGTGTCTTTTGGTTTTTCAAAACTGCGTTTGTGAGTTAAGAATTTTAACGAGATACATTTCTGTCTAAATTTTTCGATTATAATTAATTTAATTCGAATTTTTAAATTAATTTAATAAATTTGAATTTTCTTAATATTATTCTTAAAATTCTGAAAAGCGTGTGTCTTATTATTATTTTAAATGGCTCTCAATTTCCAAATTATCGCGCATAATCAGGTTGGTTATTTTAATCCGGAAAAATGTGATGTTGAAAAATTTAAGCCATGGATTAGATTTTTAAATGACCATTCGATTGTTAGCTCTGCTATTAAATCAAATGTGATTTTAAACGTCGATCTACTTAGACTGATTTGCACAACCTCTACTGTGGCCGATGATTCAAAATCTTTTTCATTCACCATCGCAAACACACAGTATGTAGTTGATGAAACAGTCGTCAATCGTGCGTTAAATTTTCCACTAGACAATTTCTGTAATTTACCCTCTGAAAATGATATCACAAATTTTTTCAATGCTATTCACTATCAGGGGGTGATCAATTTAACCAAACTTTCTAAATCAAATTTGGTGTCTGAATGGGATATTTTCTTCGATACACTTTCCAAAGTGTTTGCCAACTGCACAAAATCCAATTTTCATAACATCACTTCCACTCTGCAGTATATTGGTCTGGCGGTTGTTTTCAATCAAAGGATCAATTTTGGCAAACTACTTTTTCCCATTCTCTTGAGACGTCTAACTTCTGCTTTACGTGATCATTCTACAAATCGTAGGGTATCATGTTACTATGCTCGTTTTCTCATGCTTATAGCAGATCATCTACTCACACCTGAACACAAAGCCCTTTTTGCTAACTCTGCAGTAACCGAACCCCCTCCAGTTAGCAAAAAGATTTACACTCGCCAAGACACAACCTTCAAATTCATGCAAGTTCCAGTACTTGTATCTGCTTTCATGGCCACTTATATTCCTTTACCTATTTTCAATCTTCCCGGCCATGAACAGCAACCTCAACCTCCAGTGGTTCAAGCCACCCAGGCTCTTCCATTACAGGTAGTAATTCCTCACTCTCACTCTCTTCCTACTTCTGTTGAAAGACCCCCAGTGGTTGATAGGGTTGACCATGAAGTTGTAGAACCACAGCTTCAATCCCAGGTCATAGAGCCAAACACAGAGTCACATTCTATCTCAACCTCTCCCCCACTGTCTAAAATGTTACCCAGGAGATTACTAGGAAGTAGTACTTTGTTAAATATGAGTGAACCCTCAGCTCTGCCTCCTCCTAAGAAAAGAAGAACATATTCTGAGGCATCTGAAAGCCCATCCTTGTCCTCCCAACAGGACATGGACTTTGAAATGGCCAATGAACAGTTACTAGAGGCATTCTCTCAACAGGATGCATCTATTGAAATTCGCCATAGGGCCATGGCATCTTGTACTGAGTCAAGCACAATTCCATTACTCACAATGGAACCATACACTTCCCCAGATCATACTCAGGACACACAGCGAGGAGTGCACGTAGAGTCGGTTACAGTGCCTGCCATAGTTACGGCAGAAGAGCAGTCACATGCTTCGGAGGGAAAATCTGACTCTCCGCCATCTTTAATAGAGTCATTTTCTCCCCTCCCAGATCCAACACCTCTGGCTCCCTTATGGGATTCTTCACTCACAGATTTATCTGGAGAAAGTGGAGGGCAACTCGGTCAATCTATCCCTGAAGCAATTCAGACATCTATTCCAAAAGATTTGATAGGTTTGACTGAGGATCGGGACTCGCGAATTCCCATTGCACCACCACTGACCTCTCTTGAAGAGGCTAGGGTGATTTTTAATGCAGGTACAGAAGAACAGCAACAGGAAGACTCCTCACGAGCAATTATATTGAGAGAAACACATGCACGTGAGGTGAGTGAGCCAAACACGAGTGAAATTCAGGTGAGAGCACACACAGACACTGATACTGTAAACCTGTTAGCTCAGATTGCTGCCCTAAAAGAAGAACTTGCTAAAAGCCAAGCTGAAGCTCAAGCATTCAAAGCACAAGTGGTTGAACGGTCTTCTTCTTCCACCTCTGTCAACAATCAGCTTGCAATCATAAGGAATGACATCTCAGATCTAAAGACCACTGTAATACCAAAGCTCAATTCTATTCAGGACACTCCAACTTTATCAGCTGATGACATATCCAACTTCTGCTCTCTACACACAAGAATGACTTCTCTTGAAGACCTCGTTGAGATGAATCATTCACTGGACTCCTCAAGATTTCTAAAGATAGAGACGGGCATGGAACATCTCAATGAAGGGATGAAGCACCTATATTTCATGATCAAGAATTCTCATTGCCCTAATGAAGAACAAAGAACTTATTTTGAAGGACCGTCTGGTGGAGGATCAGGCTCTGGAGGTGATGGAGGTTCCAAAGGAAAGTCAGTAGAGGATCCCTCAACTAAGGGGGAGAAGAAAGGGAGTAGTGCCAAAGGGAAAGAAAAAGATACCTCTGCTGGAAACAAAGGAAAGGCTGATGATGTCTACTACAGTGGAGAACAGGATGACTTTGATATTTTTGACATTCCCACTGAACCAGTTCAGGAAGATAAAGATGGGTTATTTGAAGCTGAAGAGGAAAGTGATTTTGGAGAATGGGAAGAAGAAGCTCAAGTGGATCCTATGTTTGAGAAAGAATTTCAGAAGGAGCAGTCAGAGATGAAAAGAAAAGAAGCTGAACTCAAGAAGGTCTCTCAGATCATTGACATGAGAAAAGACATTCAAAGAACAGAAAGTCTTCAAAAGCAACGTCTTCATGACATTAAGGCTCAAGAAAGGAGAAGAGATGTCAGACTAAAGATTGGTGAAAAATGGGATGAAGCTAGGAGAGTACTTGATATGCCTCAGCTGAGCACTAACAATGATAGGCAGTTCTTACATCTTCTTGACAAGCTGGAAATCTCAAATCCTAACAATGACATGTACATGAATGCTATCAAGACTGAAGTCTCAAGGATCACAGCTGCTTTTGATAGATCCCTAAATGAGATGAGCATTTTTGTATATTGTCAGAGTGAAGGATCATTCAAGGTGTCACTTCATCTATTTGAGAATCGTTCTTTGTCAGAGATTTGGGTTCTTTTAAACAAAGTCAAAAGAAGCTCAGAATTGAATGAAGTTCTTCGAGAAAGGCTTAAAGAGTTTGCCAGCAGGGCTAGTCCTCAAGTGGTCAACAATCCTCATCAGGTGAGATTCTTTAAGTCTGATTGTCTTCAAATCTGTCAGCTAGATGTACAATCTCTTAAAGACTACTCAGCTAAGCATCTGGTCTGGATGGAACATCATTTAAGAACTGCTGGATATTCATCCATGTTGAAGACTCAAGCTGCTGACTTGATTCAAGCTTATTGTGAAAAGAATGTTAAAAGATACAATCAACTCAAGAATAAGCTGAAGTCAGTTGGAGTTCAACCAGTCAGACCAGCAAGCTTCACTTCAGAAAAGGATCGTGTCTTTGACAAGGAATTGCTTCAAGATTTAGAAGAAGGTGAAGTCAGAAGAGAAGACAACTGAAGTCAATTAGCTCAAAACTCAATGTAATATGATTAGAGCTTTATGAATCAAGATAGTCTAATGTAGTTATATGTTCAGGCTAGAAGAACATCTATCTTGTATTCACTTGTAAATTTCATTTGGAATCTGGAAAATGTTAAATATAATCCAGAACTTTTCTGCTATTTACTTTACATTACTGTTTATATCTTTTTCTTATTTGTTAGTTGAGTTATCCTCTAGGTATTTGTTGTTATTGTCTAACAAGCAAATAGGGGGAGATTGAAAGGCATATGTCATAGCCTACTCGTTTATTCGAGTATTTAACTCAACTCAAATAAGAATGTAATAAGTAAATAGTGGATCTATCATCAGAGAGATCTCACAAAGTAACATCTGTCAAAGAATAAAGAAACATTGTTCATCTGCAGACTTGAAGATTCACTGGAAGAAGTTCAAGAATTTGATCATGCCTCAGTGATATAAATCAAGATCGTGGATTTAATCAAGTGACAGAGATCTCGTCAGGGTATCATTTATTACAAGGATTCAATCAGAATATCAAAGTCAAGACATGAAGAAATGTCACCAAAGTTAGTCACTCATGAACCAGACAGTACATCGAGTGTCAGCATTGAAGTGGCGGAATTGATTCATAAGTCTCAGTGACTTTCAGAAGATTGTCAGAAGAATGGATGCTGCTTAGGGTTAGTATTAATGCTCTATTAATTAATTAAGTCATATAATTTAATTAAGAAAATAAATTATATCTGCAAAGTTTAATTTATTGATTAATTAAATTAAATTGATTAATTAATTTAGAATTAATATTAAGGATTTATAAAATTTTAATTGGTTTAAAATCTGCTTAAATTCAGCAAGACAATTCATTTGAACTAGTATGACAATCGGTATGACAATTGATAGTCATACCGAAAGTCATGCCAATACATTTAATTGTCTTATTAGAATTTCTGTTTAGATTAAAATCAGTTATTAATTCAGCAAGACAATTTATTTGAACTAATATGACAATCGGTATGACAATCAATAGTCATATCGAATGTCTTGCTAGCTCATTTTAATAGTCTTGCTAGTTGTAAATTTTGTCACACCGAAAGTCTTGCTGGCCAAAAGGATTGTCATACCAGATCAATTTACATTCGGCTGTTTGATAAAAAGAAGCAGAAGTCTGTTACATTCAATTAGCAATCAAACAGAACATATTCAAGAACAAAAAGAAAAAGGAGCAGAAAAATATTACATCTCATCTGCAACTTCAAGATCAATTTCTAGATAGTAAAGTTAAATCCAATCAACTAGAAATACTTATCTTGTTCTTGTGTATCAATCTAGCGGATTAAAATCCCTAGAACTTAATCTCAAATCGCATTTAGCATTTGATCTTTTAATTACAAAAATAGAAAAAGTTCATGTCGAATTTATTCTAGATTTGTAATAATTGATTTGAGATTAATCCCTTGTAACCGATACCGTAGTTGTAACACCTTTCAAGTTTAATAAAAGTTTTATTTAACTTGAATTTTGTTTCACAATTTTATTCCGCATTTTATTCGACTAAACGGTATTGTTTGCATTCAACCCCCCCTTCTACAAACAAATTGGGACCTAACAGGTATCACAAAGATAGCTTATAGGAAATTCAGAAGGGGAAATAAGTTTTCCAGGAAAAGTGGAAGTTCTGATAAGAAGGGATTCAGAAAATCTGAAGACAAAACTGGAAAGTCTGACAGAGGAGATTACTCAAATGTTAAATGCTACAATTATGGTGAGAAAGGCCACATATCTCCTGATTGCAAGAAAGGAAAGGGTGACAAGGGCAAGGCACTTGTCACAAAGAAGAAAAGCTGGACAGACACTTTAGATTCTGAGAATGAGGTGAACTATGCCTTGATGGCAAATGCTGATAGCATTTCTGAAGCTGCTGAGTTAAAGGTACCTCAAACAACTTATGCTTTTCATACTGATGATATTACTGAGTTGAGATCTTATCTTAAAACCATATTCATTAGTTATAGAGATCAGACTTTAACTTGTGATAGGTTAACTTCTGAAAATCTGGCTTTTAAGAAAAGGAATGACTATTTAGAAAAAGAGTTAGTTATGTTCCATCAAACTCATAAAGAAAGAGGTGATACTTTTTATGTTAGAGATGAAGTGTTAAAATTAAATTAATCTCTAAAAACAGAGTTAGAAAAGGAAAGAGAGATTATCAGGACTTGGACTAACTCTGGAAGAACAACTCAGAATTTATTAAGTAGTGGAAACTGGAAAGAGGGCTTAGGTTATGGAGATGATAAAAGTGAAACATGAACTGAACAAATTAAGACAATTTTGTTAAATAGACTACTAAGCCAAAGTTAAATCCTGTTAAGTTTGTAGCTAAATTTGTAAAGTCTGATTCTGAAAAGATGAAAGATACTGAGACATTAGTTAAGGCGGTGTCAACTTCTGACAAATTGAAACAGGATAAGATAATTGAAGTTAACATATGCTTAATGACAAAGAAGCAGCTTAAGTACAAGCTGAAAGAGATTAAGGATGTAAACAAGGTAAAACCACCTAGGAAAAATAGGAATGGAAAGGAAGGTGTGAATAAAAGTAATAATTATATGTCTGTTCCTAATGCTCCTAGAAAGAAATGCTATAACTGTGGAAATTCTAACCATCTGGCTTCTTTTTGCAGGAAGAATAAGAATATAATCTCCTTACCTTTTAAGTCAGGAGTTAAGAGTCAGTCTGTTAGGTTTAAGCCACAAAATCCTTGTTTTCATTGTGGTAGTTTATGGCATTCCATTTATACTTGTTAGGAATATCATAGTTTGTACTATGATTATTATCAAATAAAACCTTCTTTAAAGAAAGTTAGCATTATTCCTTCTAGTATAAGTTCTGATGCAAAGTTTGATACTGTAAATTCTGATAAGAAAAATGTTAACATAAAATCTGATGTTAAAACTGCTGCAAATGTTAACAAACTTAATAAGGCCAAAGGATCCAAGCAAGTCTGGGTCCTTAAAACTAATCATTAATGGTCTTTGTGATTACAGGGTAACAGGAAAAACATCCTAGTTCTGGACAGTGGATGTTCAGGACATATGACTAGAAATAAAGCCCTGCTATCAGACTTTATGGAGAAAGCTGGCCCAGGAGTTTCTTATGGAGATGGCAACATGGGAAACACTCTGGGATATGGCAATATCAATCTTGGGAATGTCATCATTGCTAAAGTAGCTCTAGTCTCAGGACTTAAACACAATCTACTGAGTGTTAGTCAAATCTGTGACAAAGGTTATCATGTGGATTTCATTGAAGAACACTGTGAAGTTATAAGCAAATCTACAGGAAAAGTTGTTCTAAAGGGATACAGGCATGGTAACATTTATGAAGCCAAGCTTTCAACATGTTCTGATGGTTCTGCAATCTGTCTGCTAAGCAGTTCATCAATTGAAGAAAGCTGGGATTGCCACAAGAAACTCTCTCATTTAAATTTCAACAATATAAACGAACTAGTCAAGAAAGATCTTGTGAGAGGACTGCCAAAATCAGTATTTGCTCCTGATGGCCTTTGTGATTCATGTCAAAAGGCAAAACAAATAAAATCTTCATTTAAGAGCAAGACTTAATCTTCAATTCTTGAGCCTTATCACCTACTACATGTTGATCTATTTGGTCCAGTGAATGTCATGTCTATTGCAAAGAAGAAATATGCTATGGTCATAGTAGATGAGTTTACCAGATACACATGGGTGTATTTCTTGCACACAAAAAGTGAAACTGCATCTAACTTGATTGATCATGTCAAACAACTGGATAAGTTGGTCAAAGACTCTGTGAAAATTATAAGAAGTGATAATGACACTGAGTTCAAGAATATGATTATGGAAGAGTTCTACAAAGACCATGGAATAAAGCAGGAATTTTCTGCTCCTGGAACTCCACAGCAAAATGGAGTTGTTGAAAGAAAGAATAGAACTTCTATTGAAGCTGCACGAACTATGCTTGATGAAGCAAAGTTACCAACCTACTTTTGGGCTGAAGCTGTGCAGACTGCTTGTTTTACTCAGAATGCAACACTTATCAACAAGCATGGAAAGACACCATATGAGATGGTGAAGAAAAAGAAGCCAAATTTGAAGTACTTTCATGTATTTGGATGCAAGTGTTTTGTTCTTAAGACTCATCCTAAATAGCTATCCAAATTTGATCTAAAAGCTGATGAAGGAATTTTTGTTGGATATCCACTTTCCACAAAAGCCTTCAGAGTCTACAATTTAAGAACAAGGGTTGTCATGGAATCTATCAATGTCTCTTTTGATGATAAGAAGAGTACTGGACTTGAAGATTTCAACGATCATGATCAGCTGTGATTTGAGAATGAAGTTTTTAATTCTGATTCTGTAAAATTTGATAGTCTAAATCCTGATACTGCAAACTCTGATGGGTTAAACTCTGATGTTATTGAAACTGTTGTGACTACGCCAAAGGACAATGCACCTGTGCAGGGGAGCATATTGAAAATCCAACCACATCTCAAGAAGCATCAGAACCTAGAACAGGCTCTTCAAGTTTTGATTCATCAAGTTCTGATGGGCCAAGTTCTGATAATTCTGGAAACTCAAATTCTGATTCATCAAGTTCTGATGGGCCAAGTTCTGATAATTCTGGAAACCCAAATTCTTAAGAATCCAACTCAGAGAGCATGATTTCAGGGGGAGCATCAGATAATGTTGTTGGAGACAGCATGGATCATGGGGGAGCATCCAGTTCTAGAGATAATCTTCCATCTGCAAGAAAGTTGACTAAAGCACATACACCTGACTTGATTATTGGAGATCCTGAAGCAGGTATTAGGACTAGAACAGTAACATCAAATGAATGTCTCTATCATTCTTTTCTTTCTCAGGCTGAACCAAAGAAAGTGGAAGAAGCTCTTCAAGCTGCTGATTGGGTACAAGCAATGCAGGAAGAGTTAAATGAATTTGAAAGAAATAAAGTCTAGACCCTAGTGCCAAGACCAAAGAACAGATCTGTTGTTGGTACAAAATGGGTGTTCAGAAACAAAACTGATAGTGATGGCATAATTATAAGGAATAAAGCAAGGCTGGTTGCAAAAGGATATTCTCAAAAGGAGGGAATTGATTATGATGAAAAATTTGCACCAGTTGCTAGATTGGAAGCCATAAGGATATTTTTGGCTTATGCTGCTCACAAAAAGTTTACAGTCTTTCAAATGGATGTAAAAAGTGCTTTTCTTAATGGAGAATTGGATGGAGAAGTATATGTTGAACAAACTCCAGGTTTTGTAGATTCAAAATTTCCTCATCATGTCTACAGACTTGATAAAGCACTTTATGGCCTTAAGCAAGCTCCAAGAGCATGGTATGAGACATTAGCTCAGTTTCTTCTGGAAAGTGGATTTAATAGAGGGACTATTGACAAAATTTTATTCTATCTCAACCATGGAAAGGAATTACTTTTGGTGCAGATATATGTTGATGATATCATTTTTGGTTCTACAAATGACAGACTTTGTAAAAGGTTTGCCAAGCTAATGCAGTCAAGATATCAAATGAGTATGATGGGAGAACTTAGCTATTTTCTGGGCCTTTAAGTCAAGCAGAATGAAGAAGGAACTTTTATTTGTCAATCTAAGTACACCAGAAATTTGTTGAAGGAATTTGGAATGCAAGACCGTTCAAGTGCATCCACTCCTATGGCCACTGCAACAAAATTGGATAAGGATACTGGTACATCAGTAGATTTTACTGATTACAGAGGTATGATTGGCTCACTACTCTATCTAACTGCAAGTAGACCTGATATCATGTATACTACCTTTCTTTGTGCAAGATTTCACGCAGATCCAAGAGAACCTCACTTAACAGCTGTGAAAAGAATTTTCAAGTATCTTAAGGGTACAGCTGATCTGGGATTGTGGTATCCTGGGAAATCAGGCTTTAAGCTAATAGGTTACTCATATGCAGATTTTGTAGGGTGCAAAATTGACAGGAAAAGCACAAGTGGAAGCTGCCAATTTCTTGGAGGCGGATTGGTTTCTTGGTTTAGCAAGAAACAAAATTCAATTTCCACATCAACTGCAGAGGCAGAGTACATTGCTGCAGGAAGCTGTTGTGCACAAATTCTTTGGATGAAGAATCAGTTACTGGATTATGGGTTAGAATTTTCTAAAATTCCTATTTACTGTGATAATCAAAGTGCTATTGCTATGACAGGTAATCCAGTTCAACACTTAATGACAAAGCACATCAACATAAGGTACCATTTCATAAGGGAACATGTGATGGAAGGTACAGTGGAATTGTATTTTGTTCCAACAGATCAACAACTAGCAGATATCTTCACAAAACCACTATGTGAAGCTACTTTTACAAGATTGGTAAATGAACTTGGAATGGTTTCAGGTTCTTTCTCTAAATCTATTTAGTTTATGTTCTAATACATCAGACTTTATGATCAGTATTTACAGATATTACTCTATTTATGTAATCTGTGCTTAAATTGAAATTTACCTAAGTGCTGATTGTTGTCTGATGTGAATTTCTAAACTCTGATAGTGATATGAATGTTTCTGTGACTATTCAATCCAATGAGGATAACTGTGCTAGATACTGACCTAGTAATCTCTAATATACTAAATATCCCATGTTTGAAGTAATTGTTTATGTGGAAATCTTTTGACACAAGCAAATTCTAATATTGAGCTTAGTTAGGTTTACTTTGTGTATCTTATTACTAAGTCAAAAACTAGAATGGTGCTTCTTATTTGTTAAGTTCTGATGTTTGTAAAGCTTATGGGTGTACTAAGTGCTGATAAGCCTCACTTATCAAAATAAAAAGAAAAGAAAAAAAAATAAAAATCAGGTACTCCTTTGAGATCTAGAGAAAAATATTTGTGGAAGGGAAGACCCAAGTGCATTGCTGGTATTAAGTAATATGCATTAGAAAAGCAAAATAAAATTTTCTTGGTGACTTTTCACATTCTCTGATTACTGGAGAAATACTCTGATAATAGCATAAATTCTGATAAGCAGTTGTGACTCACTTACACTGAGAAGCCACTGTAAAAAGGAATTTCAAAAGATGCATAAAATGAGCACAAAACAGTTGAGGTGGACTTATGCATAAACTCATTCTATTGTAGACTTCAGACTAATGACAGATTTTGAGCAAAGTTCTTAGTTATGCCTTATTTCTAAGATGTACTGAAGTGAATTAGACTTTACTCTTTGTCTGATATTTAGCTTAATGCACACACTTACACTCCATATGGATGATGAAAATTATTGTGGTGATCAATGTTGCTTTAGATGAACAGTTTAAGTGACAGTTGCATAAATTCTGAGGACAAGTTCTGATGGAAGTTCTAATGATTAAGTTCTGTTGAAACCGTATCAGTATTTGTGTGAAGAATTAGAGAAATAAACATTCACTTTTTGAGTAAAGAAGCCATATTCTGATGACTTTTAAATTCTGATAATAATCAAGTTCTGATGCTTACGTGGCAGTATTTATTTACTTGATTTATTTTTAAGTCAATACTTGAACAATTATATTTTATCATAATATTGGATTACGTGAGATAAAGCATTCATAATTATTTGTTTCGTGGGAACAGTTTTTTTTTGGAAAAACTGAATGTGCATAGTAATCATTACTTATTTCCCGTGCCCATTAACTCTGGTTTTAGATCTTTCAATGACTATTATTATTACACATTGGTTTAGGGAGACGAGGTATCATTATTTTTACCTGTAATTATTAAATACTCCTCGCGTCTCTTAGTATTCTATTAGCTATTTAAACCAACTATTCATTCCAGCCAATACATCTTCCATTTTTTCACAAACTCACTCTTTTTACATACTTATCAAAACCATGGTTCGTTTCAACTTGCTCCTGAATTATGATTGGCGACAGGAGTGGCATGTAACTGTCATTCCTGAAGAGATCTGGAATTCAGTTCCACAAGAGGTTCACACAGACCTCTTATTCTTTTATATAGACTCTCATCTCCATTATGATCGTCTGGAAGAGGAAAGGAGAGAAGCTCTCCGTCAGCAAGAATGAATCATTCGTCTTGCAGTGCTCTTCGTCAGCAGCAGAAGAAGCTAGTCGTTAGGTCTTCTTCGACTAGGACTAAGGCTATTGATGTTAAGAATTCTAAGAATAGGACTGTCTTGTAATTTTTGAATGTAATTGATAAATTTTATGAAATGTACTCATCTGATATATTAATGAAATTTCCTTTAAAATTGCAAGATTTGGTCTTTGGTTCTCAAACTATGTGACTGTGCATGTTTTAATTACAATTTGTTAATCTTTACTTCATCGTTTTAACTTTATCCTGTTATGAATGTTTTGATTTAATAATGGTCAATAATAAATTTTGATGATTTGAGGAAACAATTGAGGTACAGGTTCAACCATCAGAACCTGTTACTAAAGTAGCTGATAAGGTCTCTTCTCAGAAAGTTCAGGAAACTGGGAGTTCTAGGCCCCTCAAAAGGCATAGAAAGATAAATTCTGATGACACATCTCCCAAAGTCTCTCCATCATTGAAGAGATGGAAGAAATAAAGAGCTAATAGGGACACAGTTGAGTCAGATTCAGAGGATGTGGAAGCAGCAACTAAGGAAGGGGATCAAGAATCTCTGATCTCAAAGGAGCCAATTGTGATTGAATCTCTTCCTTCTACACAACCAAAATTTGTTGAAGCCACTGCATCTACACCACCACTGTCACCAATTCAAGCTGAAGACGTTTCTCAAGACAGAGTACCTTGTTAGGGCGAAATCACGCACTAATATTCACGCAAGTATACGCGTTCGCAAGTAATATAGAATACTTTCTAGTTCGTTCCCTCAGAGACTCAGACTAAGTTATTGTCTAATTAAACTCACTCACCAATGTATGATTACTTCTCAATGTTAAGATAATAACACTTAAAATTGTTGATTAAATATTAACTATAATTAACTACTTAATTAACCACTTAACTAACACTTCAATTTATCAATAATAAAACACTCATGAGATCACAACTTCATTATTACTTCCTTCTATAGCCATTGTTATTACCTTTAGCATGTGACAGTGATGACATTAATCGAATAACACGAAACTGATAAAAGCCAACTTTCATTGTACTAATACCATTCTACCAAGCATCCACAATTAAGATAGAAGTTGAATAGTCATCAATTATGTTGAGTTCCTATATGTCTACAGAAATTGACAACACAACGATTTAAGCACAAGTTATCCCTTTTGATTACATAGGGCAAATAAAACTGTTAGAGTTACCCACTAATCATGCACAACGTACATGAACCTATGCTAGCATGGCAAGTTCTAAATCTCAAGATCCACCGTCGCTTCACAAGAGATTAACACCCTATCTTATATGTTCGCGACGCACATAAGACGAATACGCACAACCAATACTAGATATCATGCAATCATCACACACTAAAGTATTAAACAATTAACTAAAGAATTCCATAATAAATCCGTTGCAACCCCATGATCACGATTAGCCCATAATAGAACTTATCGCCATCATGGGTTCATATGAAATCATGGTAAACAACACAAGAAAATAATAACTAAACTAATTATATTAAAACAGAGTACGTCACAAGAGTAAATAAGTCAAAGCAAGAAAACTAGCATCCAACGTTACAACGAAACAAGAATCACAAGAAAATATGCTTCCTCTTCGTTGCAGTGTGCTAAATCGGTCTTCTTCCTTATCTCCTTCACTTCTTGCGCAAAACACAATCTAAAACATAATCTCCTTCTTATTCACTATGAAAATGTCTCAAATCTACTTATATAATAGTCTCATAAAACTCAGATTACATCGAAGTTGGAAGCCAAACAGAAGTAGAAGTCTAAAATAATTCATCTTTTTCCCCGACCCTGCGCGACCGCTCAGCATTTCTGCGCGGGCGCGCAAGGCTGCTGCGCGGCCGCTCAGCATTGCTGCGCGGGCGCGCAGGACCCTACTGGAAAAATTCCAGGTTTGCTCCGTTTCTTCGCCGTAATCTGCCCGTTCTTTTCCTCTCGCAATGGTGAACACATGCCAAGGCTAATTCTTGATGATTCCTCCTCCGAAATGCAACTAATACCCTGAAATGCATAAACACTAGAAAAACGCATCAAATATACAAAATACTTGATTTCAAGACACCAGTTTAAGCCATTTTAAGACGTTCTAAGTGGTATAAAATGCCACTTATCACACCCCCAAACTTAAATCGATGCTTGTCCTCAAGCGTCACAGACTCAAAACAAATAAAAATATGCATGAATGCAATCTATATGAAAATACAACGATCCCCCTTACTACAATCAACCAACCAAATTGTCACGTCTCAACGAATGCAGTTAGACACTAAAGATCAATAAACTCATGCAAACGGACATACAGCCAGAAACGTGGTGTGTGCAAATGCTTAACAGATATGCTTCGGAACTAGACCAATTACTATGACTAGACTATCCTCAAGGCAATCCTACGATTATACAAAGAATAAAAATTCTAGGCACAAAGTGATATACAACACTACAAGAACTCTGGAGCTTACTACGGAATCGTGCTTTTTATTTACAACTCAAATGCTTATTTGACCGTGCAATGAGTGAGGTCCACAAAAGACTTATACAATGGTATCCATGTAACGAGCGTTAGGTTAGCGGATCCCAGACTCTAAAAGCCTTAGGTCACTAGGCACAAAGTCCCCTAAGAACTTAATAACTCGAATACCAAAGAGCCCACTCTTGATCAATTATGCAATTTTTTTTTTTTTTTTTTTCTGAACTGTAAAAAATTTTTTGGAACTCGACCCCTGCGCGGCCGCTCAGCATTTCTGCGCGGGCGCGCAGCAAGCTGCGCGGCCGCTCAGCATAGCTGCGCGGGCGCGCAGAGGGCCTCTGGAAATTTTTTTTTTCAGCCCCTTTTTTCTGATTTTTTTGTGTTTTTGGATAGGTTATTAACTTCTAAGGGTTCCTGTAACAACAATTCATGGGTTGCCTCCCACGCAGCGCTTCTTTTTCGTCATTAGCTTGACGTTCCGTACCTTTCTCAAGTAGTCAACAAAATGGCACTAACCACCTCTCGGTTTGCCATGTCCCCATAGTAGTGCTTTAACCGCCGGCCGTTAACCTTGAATGCTTGGTCCGAATCATTCTCAAAAATTTCCACCGCTCCATGTGGAAACACATTTTTGACAATAAAAGGTCCAGACCACCTTGATTTCAACTTCCCAGGAAAAAGTCGGAGCCGAGAGTTGAATAACAGAACTTGTTGCCCTGGCACAAATAACTTAGGATGTAGCTTCCTATCGTGCCACCTCTTCACCTTTTCCTTATACAATTTGTTATTCTCGTACGCTTGAAGTCGAAATTCATCAAGTTCATTAAGCTGAAGCATTCTTTTCTTACCAGCTGCATCTAAATCCAGGTTCAATTTCTTCAATGCCCAGTAGGCCTTATGCTCAAGCTCCGCCGGTAGATGACATCCCTTACCGTACACCAACTGAAACGGTGACATCCCAAGTGGAGTTTTGTATGCTGTTCTGTAAGCCCAAACAGCTTCATCGAGCTTTAAAGACCAATCCTTCCTTGACGGACAAACAACCTTCTCTAGAATGCGCTTTATCTCTCTGTTAGACACTTCCGCTTGACCATTTATTTGCGGATGATAGGCAGTAGCTACTCGATGATTCACATTATAACGCTGCATCATAGAAGTGAACTTACGGTTGCAAAAATGCGATCCTTCATCACTTATGATTACCCGAGGCGTTCCAAACCTTGTGAAAATTTGCTTATGAAGAAAATTTAGCACTGCCTTTGCATCATTTGTCGGTAAAGCTTTAACTTCGACCCATTTTGAGACATAATCGACTGCCAGCAAGATGTACTGATTATTGCAAGATGAGATAAAAGGCCCCATAAAATCGATTCCCCATACATCAAAGACCTCGACTTCAAGCATCACATTTAATGGCATCTCATCCTTCCTTGACAAATTTCCCACTCTTTGGCAACGATCACACCTTAAAACAAACTGATGAGCATCCTTGAACAAAGTAGGCCAGAAAAAACCTGCTTGCAGAATACGAGCTGCCGTCTTCTCACCTCCATAGTGTCCACCATAAACCGTGGAATGGCAGTCTCGTAATATCCCCTCCGTCTCACAGAACGGGATACATCTCCTGATGATCTGGTCAGCTCCCTGTCTAAACAAATATGGTTCATCCCACATATACCACTTTACCTCATGCAGAAACTTCTTCTTTTGAGCGGATGTCAAATTAAGCGGCATTATATTGCTGACAAGATAGTTTACAATATCTGCAAACCATGGTTCTTCCTCCTGAATTGCAAACAACTGCTCATCCGGAAAAGATTCATTGATTAACGTCCTATCTTGTGAAGTAGAATCGGGATTCTCCAACCTAGAGAGATGGTCAGCTACTTGATTCTTAGTACCTTTTCTATCTTTGATCTCTAACTCAAATTCTTGAAGTAAAAGCACCCAACGAATGAGTCTCGGCTTCGAATCCTTCTTAGAAACCAGATAGCGAATAGCTGCATGATCAGTGAATACTGTCACTTTCGTACCAAGCAGATAAGATCGAAATTTCTCAAAGCCAAAGACTATAGCCAAAAGCTCCTTCTCAGTAGTGGTGTAGTTCAATTGGGCCCCATTTAAAGTCTTACTCGCATAGTAGACCACATGGAAGAGATTTTTCTTGCGCTGTCCCAGAACTGCACCTACCGCATAGTCACTCGCATCATACATCATCTCAAACGGTTCTGTCCAATCTGGTGCTATAATAACTGGTGCCGTGATCAAACTCTCCTTGAGAGTCTCGAATGCTGCCAAACATTCATCATCAAATTTAAAAGGCACATCTTTCTCAAGTAAATTGCACAACGGCTTAGATATCTTTGAAAAGTCCTTGATGAATCGCCGATAAAAACCCGCATGACCGAGAAAACTACGGATTCCTTTCACCGAATTAGGTGGGGGAAGATTTTCAATGACTCCCACCTTGGCCTTGTCCACCTCCAGACCTTTGATAGAGACCTTATGCCCAAGGATAATGCCTTCACGCACCATAAAATGACATTTCTCCCAATTAAGCACCAAATTAGTTTCCACGCATCTTTTGAGTACGGCGCGCAGATTATTCAAACATTCCTCATATGAGTGTCCAAAGACGGAGAAGTCATCCATGAACACTTCGACGTTTCCAATCATGTCAGAGAATATAGCCATCATACATCTCTGAAAGGTGGCCGGGGCGCTACATAACCCAAACGACACTCTACGAAAAGCAAATGTGCCAAATGGACAAGTGAAGGTAGTCTTTTCCTGATCCTCTGGTGCAATACAAATCTGATTATACCCGGAATAACCATCCAGAAGACAAAAATACTCATGTCCCGCCAATCTGTCAAGCATTTGATCAATGAATGGGAGAGGGAAGTGATCCTTCCTTGTGGCTTTGTTCAATTTTCTATAATCCATGCATACTCTCCATCCTGTAACTGTTCGAGTAGGGATGAGCTCATTCTTTTCATTTGCGACCACAGTGATACCTCCTTTCTTAGGTACACATTGCACGGGGCTCACCCACGAGCTGTCAGAAATAGGATAAATGATGCCTGCATCTAGCCATTTCAGAATTTCTTTCTTCACCACCTCCTTCATGATCGGGTTCAGTCTTCGCTGCTGTTCCACAGTTGGCTTACTACCTTCGTCTAACAGAATTTTATGCATACAATATGAAGGACTTATCCCCTTGATGTCTGCTATGGTCCATCCTATAGCCGATTTGAATTCTCTCAAAATCCTTAAGAGCTTGTCTTCCTCACTACCTGAAAGGTCAGCTGAAATAATAACAGGTAACGTAGATGAATCACCTAAAAAAGCATACCTCAAGTGTTCAGGTAATGGTTTGAGCTCCAAGGTAGGTGCTTCCTCTATTGATGGTTTGAGCTTCCCTTCAGCATTCTTAAGGTCAGAAGTACCAAGAGATTCAAATGGTACGTCGAGCTTTCGCTTCCATGAAGAAGCGTTCAGATATTGTAATTGCTCGTTGCTATCTTCATCATCGCTGTCAAAATCCCCCACTAAGGCCTTTTCCAATGCATCAGACATTAGCATGTGATCGAGTTCCGAAGTAACTGCGGAATCAATCACATCCACTTTTAAACACTCCTCATCTTCTGTAGGGAATTTCATTGCCTTGAATACGTTGAAGGTCACATCCTGATCTTGGACCCGCATAGTAAGTTCCCCTTTTTGCACATCTATCAAGGTACGGCCAGTAGCCAAGAAAGGCCTCCCCAAGATTATGGGAATCTTCTTATCTTCCTCAAAATCCAGAATAACAAAATCTGCAGGAAAGAAGAGCTTATCCACCTTGACGAGCACATGCTCAACTATGCCTCTTGGGTAAGTAATGGAACGGTCCGCCAATTGTAGCGACATGTATGTGGGTTTTGGATCAGGCAGATCCAGCTTTTTAAAGATCGACAACGACATCAGATTAATGCTTGCTCCCAAATCACAAAGGCACTTGTCAAAAGTTAGATTGCCAATGGTGCAAGGAATGGTGAAGCTTCCTGGATCTTTCAGTTTTGGTGGTAACTTTTATTGCAGAACCGCGCTGCATTCTTCCGTGAGAGCAACGGTTTCAAGGTCATCCAGTTTCACCTTCCTTGAAAGAATAGTCTTCATAAACTTCGCATAACTAGGCATTTGTTCCAGCGCCTCAGCGAAAGGTATATTGATGTGAAGTTTCTTGAACACCTCCAGAAACTTCCCGAACTGTCTATCCAGCTTTTGTTGCTGCAATCTCTTAGGAAAAGGTGGTGGAGGATAGAGCTGTTTCTCCCCTGTATTAGCCTCAAGCAGAGTGTGTTCAACAGTAGTCTTCTTTGGGTCCGCCACTTTCTCCTTTTGCTTAGATTCTTCATCTCTAACTTCAGCTTCGACTTCTTTTGCCTTTTCAGCATCAGCTACTTTTCCAGACCTTAAGGTAATAGCCTTGACTTGCTCTTTAGTTTTCTTCCTGCCTGGTACTTCCGTGTCACTGGGAAGAGTGCCAGGTTGACGATTGAGCACTGCATTGGCTAATTGACCGATTTGATTTTCCAAGGTCTTGATAGAAACCGCCTGACTCTTGCACAACAGCTTAAGTTCCTCAAAATCAGCACTAGTAGGTGCAGCTGCACTTCCCTGTTGAGGATATGATTGCCTTGTAGCATACTGCTGTGGTTGCTGGAATCCAGGTGGGTTAAACTGTTTACTTACTCCTTGCTGATATGTTGGCTGAATAACATTGTGATTATTTCCCCAGCTGAAATTTGGATGATTTCTGTTGTTAGGATGATAGGTCGCTGGCACAGGCTGCTGTTGTCGCTGATAATTATTCACATACTGAACAGATTCGTTGACAAGAGAACACTGATCCGTAGCATGAGAACCTGCACAAAGCTCACAAACCATAGCTATTTGATTAACTCCATACGTAGCCAAAGAATCAACCTTCATTGATAGCGCTTGGAGCTGCGCTGCAATAGCGGTGGCTGCATTAACTTCCAGAATACCTGCTACCTTGCCTGACGTCATCCTCTGAGTTGGGTTTTGATGCTCATTTGCAGCCATCGTCTCGATAAGATTATACGCCTCAGTATAGCTTTTAGCCCATAAGGCGCCTCCACTTGCTACATCGAGCATGGGCCGAGATTGGGCCCCCAACCCATTATAAAAACCAGTGATTACCATCCAATCCGGCATTCCATGATGTGGACATTTTCTCAACATTTCCTTGTAGCGTTCCCAAGCCTCGCACATAGATTCTGTAGGTTGCTGCGCAAATTGAGTAAGAGCACTCCTCATAGCAGTAGTCTTTGCCATTGGATAAAACTTCACCAGAAACTTTTGCGCAAGATCTTGCCACGTAGTGATTGACCCAGCTGGTTCAGAATGTAACCAGTCTTTAGCCTTATCCCTCAGTGAGAATGGGAAAAGCCTCAACTTGATAGCCTCATCAGTCACGCCATTATACTTAAAAGTGCTGCAGATCTCGACAAAATTCCTTATGTGCATGTTGGGGTCTTCAGTTGCCGCTCCTCCAAAAGAAACAGAATTCTGCACCATCTGAATAGTGCCCGACTTGATTTCAAAGGTGTTAGCTTGAATAGCCGGATGAAGGATGCTTGACTGAATGTCATCAATTTTAGGCCGAGAAAAATCCATAAGAGCTGGATCAGCTTGAACAATACGATCTCCCATGTTTACTGGTTCTTTCTGCTCAGTTCCTGAATCCGAATCCTCAAAATCTAACTTCTCCGGAGTATCAAGAACTTCGTCTTTCTCCTCAGCTGTATCTAAGGTCCTCTTGCGAGCACGAGAACGAGTTTGCATAAACGCTTGCTAAAGTACCTGAAACACAACCGAAAAGAGTAATTAACTACTACGCCCTAATCACTGAGTCCTAATGACCAATGATGGTAAGTACATAAACTAAACAAATACGCCGAGTCCCCGGAAACGGCGCCAAAAACTTGTTAGGGCGAAATCACGCACTAATATTCACGCAAGTATACGCGTTCGCAAGTAATATAGAATACTTTCTAGTTCGTTCCCTCAGAGACTCAGACTAAGTTATTGTCTAATTAAACTCACTCACCAATGCATGATTACTTCTCAATGTTAAGATAATAACACTTAAAATTGTTGATTAAATATTAACTATAATTAACTACTTAATTAACCACTTAACTAACACTTCAATTTATCAATAATAAAACACTCATGAGATCACAACTTCATTATTACTTCCTTCTATAGCCATTATTATTACCTTTAGCATGTGACAGTGATGACATTAATCGAATAACACGAAACTGATAAAAGCCAACTTTCATTGTACTAATACCATTCTACCAAGCATCCACAATTAAGATAGAAGTTGAATAGTCATCAATTATGTTGAGTTCCTATATGTCTACAGAAATTGACAACACAACGATTTAAGCACAAGTTATCCCTTTTGATTACATAGGGCAAATAAAACTGTTAGAGTTACCCACTAATCATGCACAACGTACATGAACCTATGCTAGCATGGCAAGTTCTAAATCTCAAGATCCACCGTCGCTTCACAAGAGATTAACACCCTATCTTATATGTTCGCGACGCACATAAGACGAATACGCACAACCAATACTAGATATCATGCAATCATCACACACTAAAGTATTAAACAATTAACTAAAGAATTCCATAATAAATCCGTTGCAACCCCATGATCACGATTAGCCCATAATAGAACTTATCGCCATCATGGGTTCATATGAAATCATGATAAACAACACAAGAAAATAATAACTAAACTAATTATATTAAAACAGAGTACGTCACAAGAGTAAATAAGTCAAAGCAAGAAAACTAGCATCCAGCGTTACAACGAAACAAGAATCACAAGAAAATATGCTTCCTCTTCGTTGCAGTGTGCTAAATCGGTCTTCTTCCTTATCTCCTTCGCTTCTTGCGCAAAACACAATCTAAAACATAATCTCCTTCTTATTCACTATGAAAACGTCTCAAATCTACTTATATAATAGTCCCATAAAACTCAGATTACATCGAAGTTGGAAGCCAAACAGAAGTAGAAGTCTAAAATAATTCATCTTTTTCCCCGACCCTGCGCGGCCGCTCAGCATTTCTGCGCGGGCGTGCAAGGCTGCTGCGCGGCCGCTCAGCATTGCTGCGCGGGCGCGCAGGACCCTACTGGAAAAATTCCAGGTTTGCTCCGTTTCTTCGCCGTAATCTGCCCGTTCTTTTCCTCTCGCAATGGTGAACACATGCCAAGACTTATTCTTGATGATTCCTCCTCCGAAATGCAACTAATACCCTGAAATGCATAAACACTAGAAAAACGCATCAAATATACAAAATACTTGATTTCAAGACACCAATTTAAGCCATTTTAAGACGTTCTAAGTGGTATAAAATGCCACTTATCATACCTACACCTCCTGTGTCACTTATCATTGAACAAGTACATGCTGAAACTACAGGTACAAGTGCTGAAATAGACATTCACAATTTGGATGTGCCTGAAGTTCTATACTCAGAAGCTCCAACCATTTCTCAACAAACCCTACCAACAACACCAATTTTAGATGCTAATCTCAATACAGATATTCCAACAACACCTCTTCTGAATCTATATGATGAAGTTCAAATATTAGGTGAGCATCAGAATTTGGATGTTGATCAGAACTTAGAGGATGATTTTGAAACCTCTATAGCCTCACACACTATCATTTTATCAGAGGAAGCTGATTCTGAAGGCTCTGTAAGTTCTGATGCTGCAAATGTTGACAGTACTGGTGAAGCTGCTATAAATGAAAATGCTGATGCAGCTGGTCCTTCAGGACATGCACCTCTACCAGCAGTTAATAAAGCTGATTTGATTAAGAAGTTTGTGAGAGGGGATGCACCAGTACCTTGGACTGAAACTCCAAGAGGAAAGGAATGAATCAAGGAGTGGAACAAAGTTGATTTTGTTCCTACTGAAAAAAAATTCTTGGTGAGCACCTGGCTAAAGCTGATAAGATGCTAATGAATGATGATTTTAAAGCACATCTCAGAGTTACTACATTGAGTACAAGACACCTTCAAGGTCAACACTCAGTAACTCACACCAAGGTGAACAAAATTCAAGAAACTCTTATTCAGCAAGACATGAATGTCAAATTAGAAAAGAACAGGTTTTTTAAACCAGCCTTTGACCACATTGGGTATATTGAGAAAGCTCAGGAGAAGCAGCAAGCTCAGATTGCTGAAGTACTGAAGAATCAAGCTTCTCAACAAGTTCAACTAAATGAAATCCAATCTTCGGTGGAATTACTTCTCTCTCTCCTATTATCTGATGATGCCAAAAAGGGGGAGAAAGTGATTAAGTCCAAATGCAAATCTGATTTAGCACTGAAGAAAAAGGATGATGGAAATGATGACTAGGGAAACTCTGAAAGGGGTAGAGGTCATGGTCAAGGCAAAGGCTCTTCATTCAGGAAAGCAGGAACTTTTACACAGAAATCAAGTTCTGATGCTGATAGAAGAATAAGTTCTAATAAGCAAGTTCTGACTAAGCATGATGTTCTAATACAGGGTGAAAGTCAAGAATCACAAAAGTTTATGCAGACACTGAAGCTTAAGGGAAAGGAAACATCAGTCTACTATCAAGACCCCAAGTTACATAAGCTGGATGAAGAAATTTTAAAAGACTATTTCTCAAAGACAATCCAGGAATGGACTTTGAAAGTCTGAAGAAAGAAGAAGCCAGACTTAAAGCAGAAAATGTCAAATCAAAGTCTAAAGCTCAAGTTATTGCAAAGAAACCACCTAAGCCTAAGGGCATTGTGATTAAAGAGAAGACAAACTCTGAGGCAATCAAATCTGAATCCAAAGCCAAATCACAGGTGGAAGTTGATCCTAGATCCAAGGGCAAAGCTAAAGTTGATGAACCTGTAAAGGTATATATGCCAATCATGGATCTGGAAGCAAAAACTGATGAAGATACTAGTCTGATTTTGAAGAAAAATAATATTCAAACAACCTCTGACATAGCTCATGTTGTTCAAGATCAGGACTTAGTAAATTCTGATATTACAATGAAGCAAGCAACCTCTGACAGAGCTCAAGTTGGATTGATATCAGAAGATAAAGAAAAGGAAACCTCTGACATTGCTCATGTTAAACCTTCAAAAATTCTACTACCTGGGTTTACTAAAGCTCAACAATCTACACAACTTTTGAAGACTACATCAAGTGGTTTTGAAGCAAGAGTTATTAGAGGAAAGGAAGCTAGAGACAAATCAGGATTGGGTAGTCCTAAAGAAAAGAGGGTAAATAATACTACCTCTGATCCAACTTATTTGAGTGAACCAGGAGTAGGAACAACTCCTGAAAGATCGAATCAACTGGAGTCTGTACAAATGGTCTACTACTCTGAACTGAAAGAAGATATCATGCTATATTTCATGACAGATGGGAGGGTATTCCAGATTAGAAAGAATGCTATTCGTTTGAAGTATTTTGAAGAATTGCAACATGTATTATTTCTACTTCAAGTGAAAAATCAGATATTCAAAGGCAGGAGAAACTTTACTCTGTAAAGTCTGACAGGCCATACTATCCTAAATACAGAGCTCACAATGGTGATATAGTTGAAATTAAGCCTAATACCGCCAAAATCATCACTACATTTCTTGGTATTAAGGGACTTGAATTCAATATAGAGTCTGATAAAGCCTATATCATCAGACTAGATCAGGATATAAGGAAAGCAAAAATAAATGATCTCAGGGCTGCTATCTTTCAAACAGGTGAAGATACAGTTGAACTTAAAGATGCAAAAAGGAGGATGAAGAATGAACTTGAATATGCTGAGAGAAGTCTGTTAAGGAATTATCTCAGAACAACTCCTGATATTAGAGAGATCACACTGAAGCCAAGTCAAGGACTGCAACTGTTAAATTCTGAAGGTTATACAGGTTAAAGCTGATATCATACTTTAAGGATGGTAAAAGCTATAAAGACTGTGAGTTGTAGTTACTTAGTAAAATTCTCATATGCATTTGTACTTAATGTTTTTGACATCATCAAATATCTATTGAACTTGTATATTATGCTAATTTACAAGTTGGGGGAGATTGTTAGATATATTTATGATGTCATGTCTAATAATGATTTGTGTTTAGTTTTCAGATCTTAACTAACATGACAAATCAGGACTTAACTGGAAATCAGTACTTATACTGAAGTCAGAACTTAAGATATCAGAAGATATTTATCAGGAGATAATATCAGGACTTAAGAAGACATTCAGATGAGAAGACGACTGATTGAAGGAAAGAAGATTAAGGCAAACACAAGAAGAGATATGCATGGAGAAGAATTCTATGAAGAATAGAATACTTGGAAGAAAAGATAACTAGTTGATATATTTTAGGATGCAGACTTATGTTCGATATCAATTAGAAGTTTATCTTGTAACCGTGTGTCTATATAAACACAACATAGGGTTTACACTATAAGTGTTATCATAATCGAGAATATTATTCATTGTAACTCTAGTAGCTCTCGTGATATTTGTTCATCACTGAGAGAGAACGGTTCCATTGTAATACTGTTTCATTAATAATATTATTTTGTGTTTCATACTTGTGTTCTTAATTCGATTTGATTGTACTAGATACCGTATTCAACCCCCTTCTACAGTGTGTGTGACCTAGCAGAGAATATGAACTCCTGCGTCTCTTACAACAACACCAATACCGTTTCTATATAATTATACTTAAAAATATTGTTAGTAATATATAATTAATTCAATAAAGAGAAATGTTCATAGGTTTTATTTTTGTTTCATTTTGGTTCCTTTTTTCAGATAAACACTGTTTACTCTATTTTTTTAGTTTATAAATTTTGTTTACTTAATTTCTCAGTTGAATACTAACACAACATTACTCTTTTAACGAATATATTTTAACGTGAATATACTTTTTCACATATGTTGCAAGAATATATTTAAGACACTAACACAACATTACTTGATAAATATTACTAGGCGTCGCCTTACGGCGACCCCTTATATTTGATAACATGTTCACATAAATAGAATCAATATCACATCAATAGCATAACCACCCCACCCGGATAGGAAGCATATTCATTATTTTGTAAAAGAAATTATATTTAAGAAAGATTTAGAAAATGTAATCTACCACTATTAGCTTACAATCTACATTCATTAAAGGTTTTAAAATTTGTTGTGTAACAAAAAAATGTTATGCACAATGTACATGTCAAGAAACTTCTAATAAGAAGAAGTTTATAAAATATAGCATATAGATAGATACTTGAGATCATAAGTTCTATCTAAGATAATATAACTTCAATTTTCTTACATAAGAATTTATAGAATTGATGTAAACTATTCAAGAGCACAAGTCAAACAGTGCAATTGTGGCAATCTAAGATCCATAGATGTTTCAGGATCCAAACCTGCCATATTTCACCAGCTTCCTGCTAATATCCGTGGTCTGCACTATTACAAAGGAGATTCACATGGCTACTTCTAATATTGTTGCATATAACAGGTGTTGGTATTAGCAGATCATATTCACAAATGTTAGCATACATATCTGAAAGCCTTACAATCATCTCTTCCACTCTTCCTCTTATATCCGTAATGGTGACAATACTATACATTTCATTGGTGGCGCTATCTATTTCAGTTGGTCTATATAATGCCTCTAAGAAAATATAAGCAAATATTGATCAAGTATGAAAATGAAATAGCTAGTCTCTAAAGATCCTAAACAGACTGAGTATAGTAAAAATGAAGACCATAAATATGCTATGGTTTATAAGCTTCTTCTTATTAGATAGATTTCAAAAAACATGAAGATGGAATTACACATTATACTTGATCAACAGTCACATTTATTAGTTATAAAAACTGTCCTTATGAATAACACAGTAAGAATCGAAACAATAGTACAGGTCAATCACAACTTGCATTTGAGGCTAATGCAAGTAATATAATTTAAAAAATGCAGACGTTGATAACATTGTCACACATTGACACATTTGTGAAAGATGTATTAACTTTAAACTACAATTATAAATTAACAATGCACAACGTAGACGTCTAGAATTTTGTAATCAAAATAAGGTTATAGAAACATATCATATAAATTGATAGATATAAATTCGAGATGCATAAGTTCAATTGAAGATAACATAAATCCATTGCGTAAATTTAATAATTCATAGCATAAAGTAAAATCTTGAAAAGCATCAGTTGAAGAGTGTATTTATGACATTTTGAGTTCCAAAGATGCGCCATCTTTAAACCCTCTGGCCATAATTCACCTTCTTCCTGATAGTTTCCTTGGACTGCTCTAGTGCAAAGTGAATTGCACAAGTCTACCTTAAGCGGAGGTCCATCTAGTAGGTCTAATGGTTTATTACTCCGTGCATTTGGATAGATTTTGTTTGCTGGTAGCAGGAGATCATTTCCAGAAATGTTACCGTGCATGTCTGAGAGCAGAGTAATAATCTCTTTCACTCTTCTTCTCATATCAGTATTGGTGACTATCATATACACTTCGGTAGCAGTACTGTCTAATATAGACGGTCTATATAATGCCTTAAAGAAAATATAAGCAAATCTGGATGGGAAATATGTAGAAGATAGAATTGATAAAACCTCAAGATTCAATTGAACATTATGCCTCTGCAACAATCTGAGAGATGAGTTAAAAAAGCTTGTCTGATGAACATTGTGTCTAACACAATAAGAAACGAAGCCATAGAACTGGTCACATATAACTTTCATTTGATGCTGATAAAAGTCATATAACTTATCTCAGTCAAGAGTTTCAAGGACATACTTGATATGTTTATTTGGTTGTTTACACTCTCATACTAACAAAAACTTCACAAACAAACTAAAGCTTTTTATCTGGAAAATAAGGTGAGAAAAAAGAAGAATGATCAACTCTAGTGAAACACTGAAAATAGTTTGATCAGGCATTTGAGAAAGTTTTGGTGAAAGATGTAGTTAACTTGTTACTTTTGAGATTTAAACAAAATGAATGCGTAAAGACTTAATGAACATGTGCGGTTATTTTGGACAAAAGGTTGTGAATGTTTCATCTTCCTTCATTCGTGTGTAATATAGTTTTTTTGTCTTTGTACGTACCTATTACTTGTTTGATCATTATAATCTTATTCCCAAAACCATATTTTACTTATAGAAGATCATGTAAATCAAAATAAACTAAAGATAATCATATAAGAAAATAAACTAATGGTAAAAGAAAGTAATTATATAAAAAAAGTCATTAATGATGGATATATATGTATATATATTTTTAAAATCAATGTAAATAGGCCCGCAAGGGTTGGCTCAGTTGGTTAAAGAGAGGAAAACTAACCTCTTGGTCACAGGTTCGAATCCCACGGGAGGAGAATTTATGATTAGGCCTCTTGAGCCAGAGCCAAAAATCAATGTAAATAGTATATTGTTAAATATATTATTAATTTATAACTTATGTATTAGAATTATTAGTCACCCTTTCTATTTTCATAAGTCCACATTTCCGTCATTTTAAGCATATTTTTTGATATTAAAATTAAAATTCCTTTTACATTTAATAAAATAATATTTAGATGATTAAAAACTAAAATAATTAAATAAATTGGTTCAATAATAATAAAAAAAATAATTGTTTATTATTTAACTGATACAAAAAGAAAACTACACTAATAAATAAAAACAAAATCTTTACTTAAAATAAAATAATTTTTTTAGTACCAATTAATTAAATTTATTTTATTGACATTAATTAAATCAGTTTAGTTGTGTTTTTTTGAAATATAATTTTATAACATCTTGTGTATTTAAAATTTAAAACAAACTTACACGAAAAGAGAAGTGCACTCAAAAATTAAAAAAAACTATTATAATATAGAATTAACTATATATAAAATCACATATTTTATTTGAACAAATTAGTAAATATGAATAAGAAAAACTAAGGATAAGAATTTATTAATAGCCTCAATTTGCATGTTCTTTATAATAAAATTTTAAATTAAATTTTTTTCTAGAGTGTTATCTCTTAAATATTTCAAAGTACCTTTTATTTTTTTTACTTTTAAATAGATGCATGAATTAAAAGGTTTACAACAAAATGTTAAATTTGATATGTGTAAATTTATCATGATTAGTTTTAAATTGTTAATTGGTAAATATTTTTTTTGAATGTTTCATTAATCATGAAATATATACTCTTTTGATTCAAAAAAAATGAAATAAATACTCCGAGATCATACTCCTTTTTTCTCAAATTAGATTTGCATTTTGGATACTTTCAATCAAAATCATAATGAAATTTACCTATATAATATAACATAAAGGAAGTACTTAAAAAAATAATATAAATAAAGGGAAGTAAAATGGAATTATTTTGCTACATAATTTATTTATGGTATTATATTTTTTTAAATTGGTGAAATAAATGAAATTAGAATATGCATATTATTTACTTTTCTTTTAAAAAATATGTAATTGTTATGTAACTTATCAATAAAATCAATGTTTTTCCAAAAAATATTAAAATTTTATTTTATTGGTCCTTTTAAAATTTTAAAATTTGGTATAATTCATCTTTATTATTTTCATCACATTTGATATAATTCACTTAATTCCAATAAAGGCAATATTATTAGTAGCTTTAAAAAATCATTTTATTTGCAAATGAAAACTTAAAAAAACATATTTTTATAAAAGTAACTTACAAAAATAGTGTTTTTAAAAAATATGTAAAATATTTATGGTGACAATGTATGGACTATGTACTGGACATGTGCAATTACATATGGCCTTAGTATATGGTCTTAATGTTTAAATTCAGTGCAGCTTAGCTAACTTTGAATTAAAAAAATTGAGGAATTAACAAAATAAAATATTAATTTAATTTATCAAGTAATTACCATTAGCACAACAACTTTTAAAAAATTTATAAGAGAATTACTGTATTTGCACAAATTTAAAAAGATCATGATTGATATTGAAAAATGAGTTCTACTAGTAGCAAAAGCACGTAGAACATTGTCTATTTGATCATTTGATCCCTTCAAAATAAAAGTGAACAGGGAACTGTATTATAGTATGGGAGTGGAATATTGGAAATCGATAAAGCTATTATATTATTAGAGTAGGAGATAAAGAAGTGAGAATAGAAAACTCAAAAACAGTTCATATTATTTTTTGGTGGGATTTTGGACCATGGATAAGAATTTGATGCTCTTTTTTTCACTATTTTTTTTTCAATTTTACACAACCTTTTGGAATCTATACCACTTTATTTATTAAACATTCCACTCTACACAATTATTATCTATTTCCTTATCTTTTTTCGCGGAGTACTACACAGTAGTAACAACTTATCAATTGCTTACTAGTTTCTTGTTATGCGTCTTAGTGGTTCAAAAATCTTCGAGCAAAATCGAGCAAGATTAGGTGAAAAAATTTCTGGCTATCAGACCTAAGCAGGACAATGCACAGAGAATTAGTTTTACCCAACAAAAATGCATTCCCACCATAATAAACTGATAGCATACCACAACGGCTAGCAAATGTCAAAGGCTAATAAACTGTTACCTTCAGCAAATAATATATAGATAAATGAAGGAGTAGTCATTAATAATATATAGATTATAACTGCAAAAACTCAGTGTAAACTTTTAATTCTACTGTCTGTTTGTGATGAGTCATAACCTATATGCTAGTATTCGTATAAACTTGCATCTTTTACTTCTAAGCATTCAAATAGAGAGAAAAATGGTGTTCAGGTACACTGGAGTAGGCGTCTCGCAGGGAAGATCATCCATCAGTTCACCACCCAGTAACCTGATTGTTGCCCCGTTTGGTATTGTTGTTACAGACAGTTACAACAACTTTTTGCTGAAAAAGCTAACAGAGAGATGTTTGGTAAATTTTAAAAGTTGCTGTCTGGAAAAGCACTTTTGGTGAAAAAGCTAACAGAGAGATGTTTGGTAAATTCTAAAAGTTGCTTTCTGGAAAAGCACTTTTGGTATAAAAGCTGCTGCTAGCAAAAACATGCCCCCCCATGCTTTTGGAAAAAGCTATTTTCAGCTTTTGCGGGAAGTAGCTATCACTTACACCATCAAACCTTCTCAAAAATATTATTTTTATATATTATATATCAAAATATGCATAAATTAAAAAAATTACCAAACATTCATCTAATTTTTCTGACAGCACTTTTTCCGCCAGCACTTTTTCTCACAACACAGCAGTTTTTAACAGCACTACCAAACAAAACCTGTATCTAAGAGGGGTGTATTCATTTCAGATTTTAAAGAATTGATAATAACATATGGATTTTAAAAGTTTTTTGTTGATTTTAATTGTTCGTGGATTTTGACAGAGTTGTTAAAAAAATCTTGCAGAGTCTAGCTGATTTTGTGAAGTTTTCCAGAAATCCTTCAAAATCTCATGTATTTTAAAGAGATTTCAAAAGATTAAAAATGAACTAGCAAATCCATCAAAATCCACCGGGTTTTCAAATAAAAAAAAATCCACGAACTTTTGAATACCATCATATTTTGATGGATTTTTAAAAATCCAAATGGAATACCGTCAGATTTTAGTACATTTTTTGAAATCTAAATTGAACTAGTTATCTGGCACGTGCTACGCACACGGAGTTTAGTTATATACGATCTTTTTTTTTAATTTTAAAGATATATATTCATGAATTTGCGATAATGTGTACCTAAATATTTATACCAATATCATCATGTGTAAATACTAACAACGAATCATTCGATAACGTCTATTCCCTTTTTCTATATTTGATAAAGAAATTGTATAATATTGTAGTCAAATAGTATGAAGATTTCAATTTTTTGTAAATAGTTTAAGCACGTTTATAGTTTAAACATTAACCACATAACGGAAAGGATAATAATCAAATTACAGGAAAAACTACCTTCTATTAAAAATTATTGGTCCATTAATTTAAAATTTTACAAAAACATAAAGAACATCCAAAAGTTTCTAACATGGTTTTTGATAAACATTCTTTAAAATATCTTCTCAAAATGAGGAGATAATCATCATATTCTTTAAAGTCACATCACAACATTCGAGTAACATGACTGTTGAAATCAGAAAAACTAAATAAAATTGATAACAACCATTCGGTTATTCTAAATTGTTCTAAATTGTGGTAACTGTTTAAGTGATTAGAAAAGAACCGCCCCAAAACCACTGGACATACTCACACACATATATACCTTTGGGTATTTTTTTACATTTAGATGTATACTATAGATTATAAAATGACTTCACGAAGTGAAAAGAGGAAGAGATGGTCAGGCATAAAGAATGTAACGGAGCAAGAGTTGCAAAATTTGTCTATAACGTGCGCAGACTTCAATAATGACATGGAAGAAGCAAATATTTTCTACTCAGAGATGTATGCTACAATGGAAAACACGCAATCTGAATTGTTTGCTCATTCCGTTGGCCTTGAGGAAAAATCTAAGTAATATTTAAATGTGTATATGATTTTATGATTTATATTGCTTTATATTACAAATTGAATGGCATTAGTTTTAATGTTTCACAGCGAAATAGAAAATACTCTGAAAAATGGATCAAGAAAAAAATGTGGAGAGTCATCACAAAGTAGTACCAAAATTTCACATTCTTATACAGGGAATTCACTCAGATTCCTAGGTGATACGTCCACATCTATACATGGTCATGAGAAAAACTTCAAACAGAACACGGAAGAAATGATAAGTGCATTTCAAAAGTTTGGAGATGGGTGGAAATAACATCTTAATAATTTGAATGCTCGTGCTGATATATTGATTGAAGAAAGTGGAAAGCTTCGCATATTATTAGATGATTATACTCGAAATATATAAATTATGTTCCATTCGATATGCTGTGATGATGTATTGTAATTGTTCAAGTTGGAGGACAGTAATAAACGCTTTTATGCAAAAAAATCTAAATAGAAATGATTGTTTATGTTGGGTTACTATCATGTTATGTTTACAGTAGATGATTAAAAAGATATATATACATTGAACAACAATTTATGCAGTTTATTCTATTTACAAACATTTATTCCTTACATGATCTACATATATCACATTCACAAAAATTGAAAGATTTTATACTTGCACAACCTGACAATCTTTTGCTGGTTCGGGATCATTAATTTCAAAGTCTTGAAATCTTGCTTGCTCTGGCCCAATACCTAAATCCATGTTTAGGAAATTCTGTATATCTGCAACAGGCCTATCAAATGTTCGAAGGTCATGTGAATCCTGTCTGCCAAGTGTTGCCAAACGACGTGCAACTGCATTCCTATTAGGGTGAACCAAATTAAGTTCATAACGGATATTCTTATCATTAAGCCTTGAAAGAATAAGTCTAAAAGTCTGTCTAGTATGTGGTGTAATTCCTTTTTCTTTATAATATTTGCATTCACGATATGCTTTTATATTGTCAGTTTCAATGAAAACCCGTTCGTAAGAATCCTGGAATGCACGACGCATGCCTAATAAAATAGCCCATAATACATTATTTAAATTTGTAAGGCCTGAAATTGTGCCATAAGTCAGTCTGAGAAGATGACCTCCTACGTCTCTTACAACAACATCAATACCGTTTCTATTATCGCCTTCAGGAACATTCTGAATAAACTCACTATGCGCATTGATCTTCACCCAACCATAAGGAGGAAATTTCCATACACGCTCAACATGTTCCATTCTTCTTAAATGTATAACACATCAGTTATCTATTTATGGGTATAACTTGATATTATGAGATATTATAAAATGATTCATGCCAATATATAAAGAAAAGAATTCAAGAGATGTGTCTGCTCCAAATAGTTGTAGAGTTTTAAATAACTAAAAAAATAAATAGAAGAGTTGAGAAGATGTGTCTATTCCAAATAGTTGTGGAATTTTAAAAAACTAAAACTTTGGAACAGTTTAGACTGCAATATTGTTTAAAAATGTGTCCAAAAGAGAATTAATATGTGGAAAAAATTACATAAGTAATTTTTAATTTTTCGCACATGATTTAAATAATTGATACGTATAGTATTACATTAGACACACAATTTTAAAATGTATGGTTTATAGTCTATGTTATCGAAGATAAATTATATATTGTAGAAGATTATATTATGTAAAATTAAACTACATATGAAGAAAACTAAGTTAAGATTTAAATACATATACAACTATATTAAAACTTTTATATTAAAAGTTTAATAAAATAATATCTATTATTATTAATAATAATAGTTTATGGATTAGTTGTCTTTATTAGAACTGATATAATATCTATTATAATAGTTTATGAATTAGTTATTGTAATTTAATTTCTTTGTTAGAAATTAAATAAGTTTGTTTAGTACCAATTTATTAATTATTTAGAACAAACTACATTTATCCAAATTTAAAACCGGCAATGGTATATATTCTTGGAAATTGTGATCACAATATATGTAAATTAATACAGCTATAAATAAATCCCAAAGTAATGAATTCCACCCAAATAATGGTAAGCTTTAAAACAAAATTACACTATAATTGATATGTGCATCATAGTTCATATGTGGCATTATGAAACATATTACACCCACCCTCTAGTGCTATTAGATTAGCCAGTGCACCAACAGTTTCAGTTGTAACCATGCCTTGCACTCCTAAGGACCTTTCAATTTAGGCAAGTTCATTAGAAGTAGTTAGTAAACCTCTTCATGGGTCAAATACATTCACCTGCAAGACACTAAGTTTTAGATACACGGAAAATAAACAAACAGGCAAGCAACTGACAAAATTTATTGAAAAAAATGACAACAAAATGAAACTCTTAAAATTCGGATCATCTGATCCTGTGTTGGACAGAGTGTATAGCATAGTTCTAAGTTCATGAAAAATAAATACACATCTGCATTTTTTTCACCTTTTACAACCTAAGTTAAGTGAACTTCTTAAGTGAAAGCACCTTCTTAAATGAGTTTTCAGGCTCACCTATATCAAGCACCTTCTTAAGTGATCTTTCAGGATCACCTATATCAAGCATTGTCGTAGATCGTGTTCGTGGAGGCATAACCTCTGTGTTGTTGGAGTAGCTAGTGCAACTGAAAATTTAAGTTGTAATCATATATAATCTTGTTCTCCATAAGAACCGGCCTCAATAGCACCCTGCTTCAAATTTTTAGTTTAATACAGTTCATCAAAGAAGTTAGTTAGCCTTCTTCCTAGTAAAAAAAATCACCAGAAGATATAAGGTTTTAGATGCATGACAAACAAACATGTAAGCAACAAAAAGAATTGAAGTTCAAAAAAATAAAACCAAATGAAACTCTAAAATCGGATTATCTGAACATGCCATTGGATAAAGTGTATAGCATAATTCTAAGTTCATGAGAGATATATACACATCTGCATTTCTCTTCGCCTTTTACAACCTAACTTAAGGTTTGGATCCAATACAACCATTATGTCAAATTTAACTAATCTAAAGGACACCAGAATGATATTAGCGAGCATTGTACATTATAGTTGATTAACAATCATATATATATTAGTTATAAAAACTGTCCTGATGAATAATGTGTGTAATACAGTAAGAGTCGAAACAATAGTACTGGTGAATCACAACTTGCATTTGAGGATGATGCATGTAATATAATTTAAAAAATGCAGACATTGATAGATTTGTCACATATTGACACATTTGTGAAAGATGTATTAACTTTAACTATAAGCTAAGAATGCACAACGTAGACGTCAAGAATCTTGTAATTAAAATAAGGTTATAGAAATATGTCATATAGATTTATAGACATAAATTCGAGATACATAAGTTCAATTGAAGATAACACAAATCCATTGCGTAAATTTAATAATTCATAGCATAGAGTAAAATCTCGAAAAGAATCAGTTGAAGAGTGCATTTGTGATATTTTGAGTTCCAAAGATGCGCCATCTTCAAACCCTCTGGTCATAATTCACCTTATTCCTGATAGTTTCCTTGTACTGCTCTAGTGCAAAGTGAATTCCACAAGTCTACCTAAAGCGGAGGTCCATCTAGCAGGTCTAATGGTTTATTACTCCGTGCATTTGGACAGATTTTGTTTGTTGGTAGCAGGAGATCATTTCCAGCAATTTTACTGTACATGTCTGAGAGCAGAGTAATAATCTATTTCACTCTTCCTCTCATATCAGTATTGGTGACTATCATGTACATTTTGAGTAGCGGTACTGTCTAATTCAGCTGGTCTATATAATGCATTAAAGAAAATGTAAGTAAATCTGGATGAGAAATATGTAGAAGATAGATTTGATAAAACCTGAAGATGCATTTGAACATTATGCCTCTGCAACAGTCTGAGAGATGAGTTAAAAAAGCTTGCCTGATGAACATTATAACACGATAAGAAACGAAGCCATAGAACTGGTCACGTGTAACTTCCATTTGATGCTGATGAAAGTCATATAGCTTATCCCAGTTAAGAGCTTCAACGACATACTTGATATGTTTCTTTGATTTTCTACGCTCCCATACTAACAAAAGCTTCAAAAACAAACTGAAGCTTTCTGTCTGAAAAATAAGGTGAGAAAAAAGAAGAGTGATCAACTCTAGTGAAACAGTGAAAATAGTTTGATCATCCATTTGAGAAACCTTTGGTGAAAGATGTAGTTAACTTGTTACTCTTTTGAGATTTAAAGAAAAGGAATGCTTAAATACTTAATGGACAGGTTCAATTTTTTTGGACAAAAGGTTACAAACGTTTCATCTTTCATTTCGTGTGTAATATAGTTTTTTTGTCCGGAGAAAAAAACCATAAATATAATAATTTGTATGTACTTATTCCCAAAACCATAATTTTCTTATAAAAGATCATGTAAATCATATAAGAAAATAAACTAAAGATAATCATATAAGAAAATAAACTAAAGATAAAAGAAAGTAATTATATAAAAAAGTCATTAATGATGGATATATATATATAGTAAATTTTGTTTACCCCAAAAAATGCTCCTCTTGAAGATATGATTTATTTTTATCTTTGGTATCCTTATTTTTTGTTCTAAATAGATTTTTATTTTGTTTAACTTTACCAAAGTGATTTTTTTAATAAACTGAAAAATAGATCAATAACAATTCAATAGTGCAACGGATACTTAAATAACCAACACTGATTTTACTTATAGTTCTATTACTCTATATTTTTTTAAAGTGGCGGAATAAATGAAATTAGCATATGCATTTTATTTACTTTTCTTTTAAAAAATATGTAATTGTTGTGTAACTTTTAAGTAAAATCAATGTTTTCTCTAAAAAATATTAAAATTTAGTTTTATTGGTTCTTTTTAAAATTTGAAATTTGGTATAATTCACCTTTATTATTTTCATCATATTTGGTATAATTCACTTAATTCCAATAAAACCAATATTATTAGTAGTTGTGTTTACATGACATAATAAATTTCTTTTTCTGGTTACATGAACCTCTTACTTATATAATTATATAATTAATTATTGTTATACAGAAGAATTTTGCTTGTCACGAATTTCTAAATTAACTATATCCAAATATATATAATATAGTACTCATTATGATGTGTTTCGTTTTATAATAGAATTATCATATGAAAATATTTTTAGAGCGACTATATTATGAAAGTAATTAGTATTAAAATTGAATTGAGTGGTCTTTAAAAAATATATATTTTAATTATCAGCGATTTAGTTCGTATTTACATTTGTAAGTGATTCAAAATTTCGCTTCAATTTTTATATTATAAAGTGATCAAATTTTATTTTATCAAGAGTAAAATATGATCAGTATAATAGTTCCAAATTTTTTAATATAATACAATTTCATTCACTACGTAAGCAAATATTCACTAAGTCTGGTGAGTATCAGACAGAGATGATTATGTTTCTATAGAATCTCATCCTTCTACTAAACCCTCCCAACACAAACTTGCTAGAAAAATCCAAAGGGCATATCATCCTTCTCCTGCTTGATTCTACTGGAATCATCATAATAAATACCAGCTTTTAGGCTCAAGCCATTGGGAACCTTTCCTCCAATGATGAAGATGAATATCAGAGCAGCATATGTAGGCTTCAAGGCTACTACCGTATCCAATTAGGTCATCACATGGAGATATTTGCATAAGGTTGGAAAGTAGTGAACTGGGATACAACTCTCTGAAAGAGGAATAAATAGCTCATTCTGGTGATGTTTGCAGCATCAAGAAATCAATACACATACACATGCATGCCTCATTGAGCGTTTTTTATTGCTCAAAAGCTTCTGCAAAAACATGTGGTCGTGAAGAGGTGAGAGCTACAATTGACGAATGAGAAGTGTTTCTCCATTTCAAAAGTCATTAGATTTCTGAGTATTAAAATAGAGATTTTTTTAAATTGTTTTTAGGGAAAAATATTATGAGATACGTAATGTCCCATATACTGCTTTAAATAGAGAAACATCTTATGACTTTTGTAAAAGTCATCAGAAATCCACTTCATGTACTAATCAAGTTGCTAAAATCAAGTTGATCTTATGGGATATAAATAGCATTTGAATGCTAAATAGACGATTAATTGAGGAGTAATGATAGGCTTGATCTTGCTAAATTCATAGCAACTTAATAATCCTAAAGGAATCAATTAATCGGCTATTTAGCATTCAAATGCTATTTATCTCCCATAATTACAAAGGCATCTTGGAGGACGACTGAAAGGCATATGTCATAGCCTATTTATTTATTTGAGGATTTAACTCAACTCAAATAAGAATGTAACAAGTAAATAGTGGATCTACCGTCAAAGAGATCTCACAAAGTAACATATGTCAAAGGATTCAGAAACAATGTTCATCTACAGACTTGAGGAATTAATTCACTGGAAGAAGTTCAAGAAATTGATCAAGCCTCAGTGATATAAATCAAGATTGTGGATTTAATCAAGTGTCAGAGATCTTGTCAGGGTATCAGATAATTACATGGATTTAATCTGAAGAAAATCAAGTTATTAAAGTCAAGACATGAAGAAACGTCACAGAAGTTAGTCACTCATGAACCAGATAGTACATCGAGTGTCAACATTGAAGTGGTGGAATTGATTCATAATTTTTAGAAGAATGGTTGCAGTTCAAGAGTAGTATTAATTCTCTATTAATTAATTAAGTCATATAATTTAATTAAGAAAATAAATTATATCTGCAAAGATTAATTTATTGATTAATTGAATTAATTGATTAATTAATTTTGAATTAATATTATTGATTTTCAGAAGTGTAATTGAATTAAAATCAACTTTAATTCAATAAGACAATTAAATTTGAACTGGCATGACAATCCAGATTATCATACCGATTGTCATGCTAGTTCAGGAGATAGTCATACCGATTGTCATGGTAGTACAACAGATTGTCTCACCGAAAGTTCTACCAGCTATGGGATTGTCTTGCTAGTTCAATCAATTGTCATGTCGATTGTCTTGCTAGTTCAATCAATTGTCATGCCGATTGTCTTGCCAGTTCAACGGATTGTCTCACCGATTGTCTTGCCAGTTCAATTGATTTGTGTTGATTGATTTATTAAAGACAACAGCAGCAGACATTAAAATCATCCATCAGACATTCAACATACTTCAACAATTCAAGAACAAAAGCACAGAAGCCGAAACAAATATTATATCTCTCACTGCTGAAACCAGATCATTAATTTCTAGCAATTAAAGTTAAATCTAAACCACTAGAAATCATTCTCTTGTTCTTGTGTAACTATCTAGCGGATCAAAATCCCTAGAACTTAATCTCAGATTGCTTTTAGCATTTAATCTTTTTATTGCAAAAATAGAAATAGTTCATGTCGAAATTATTCTAAATTTGTGATAATTTATTTGAGATTAATCCCTTGTAAACGATACCGTTGTTGTAACACCTTTTAAGTTTAATAAAAGTTTTATTTAACTTGAATTTTGTTTCACTTTTTTATTCCACAATATATTCGATTATATGGTATAGTTTGTATTCAACCCCCCCTTCTACAAACATATTGGGACCTAACAATTGGTATCAGAGCCTTCTGATTAACGAACAAATCAAGATCCTAGACTTTTGTGATTTTTCAACTCCTTGAATTTTCATTTCTTCAAAAATTCATAATGACTTCACGAAAAGTTGGAACCGTTAAAATTCCACTGTTTGATAAAGAAAATTATATTATGTGAAAGAAGAAGATGCTCTTGTTTTTACAAGTTGCAAATCCCAAATATCTGGACGTGTTAAAGAAGGGTCCAAAAATTCCGATGGTTATTGAACCAGAGGTTATAGAAGATAATGTTGTAATTACCAAAGCTAAAACCTATGCAAAAGATCCTGAGGATTTTACTCCTGCTGAAAAGGAAGAAGCCTCCTTGGATGCCAGCATTCAATTAATGTTAGTTGATTCCCTTGATTCCTTAATGAACAGACATGTGATGAACTGTAAAAATTCCAAACACATCTGGGAAACTATTGAGGTGATTAATGAAGGCACAGAGGAAGTTAGGGAGAACAAGTTAGAGATCCTAACCTCTGAGTATGAACATTTTAAATCCAATCCAGGAGAAGGAATTACTGAAGTGTTTGAGAGGTACAATACATTGATCAACAATCTGAACATAAATGGAAAATATTATTCAATCAGGGAGGTCAACAAAAAGTTCCTTTTAACACTTCCAACTCATCTTGAACATAGAATCACTGCCATAAGAGAAGTGAGAGATCTGAGTGAGATTTCTTTGGAAAGGCTCTATGGTGTGTTAAAAACCTATGAGTTGGAGCAGATTCAGCAGAAGAAAGTCTACGGGAAAGGTAGAGTGGTCAGCACGTCTACTGTTCTAGTAGATGAAGGTCAACAACAACAACAACAACAATCTCAACAGTCAGAGAGAATGGTACAGTCTTTCAAGGCTGAGGAAAATGTGATAGTAGCAGAATATGATCCTCCTACTACAAATCAATCCGGTGATGATTTTTACTCCTTGAAAGAGCTGGAGCAATTGGAAGATGAGTCAATGGCCCAGATTGTCAAGAGATTCTCCAATGTCAGATTCAAGAGAAATCCCAAGTTCAAGTATAAGTCCAACTACAACAGATTCCAGAAAGGTGGATTTTTATCCTCTAACACCAGCAGTGGTGGATACAAAATAGGGATGGTTGATCGGAGCACCATTCGATGCTTTAACTGTAATGAGTTGGGACATTTTGCCACAGAATGCAGGAAGCCAAAGCAAGTAAGGAAGAACTCTTATGATTCAAATCAGAAGAGTAACTCTGAAAGGACTTATCTGGCAAAGGGAAGAAGCTGGGATGATACTGATAGTGAAGATGAAGAAGATGGGAATATTGCTCTTATGGCTATTGATGTAAATACTTCATCGTCAAGAAAAGAGGTAAAATTCACTGATGCTGAATTAGTTTATCATCTAGGAGGTTCCTTAGATTGTGCTCGTCGTGATAATGAATTGTTAATTCAAGATCAAAAACTTTTAGAAAGAGGTCAATGAATTAAGACTTGTGCACATTAATCAAGACAAATTAAAAGAACAAGTATCTTTTCTAGAGAATAAAGTTAATTGTTATAGACAACTCGAAACTATTCTCAAAGACAAGATCACCGGTCTTGAGACTAAGGTTAAAGCTTACTTTAATTCTTGTTCGAAGGCTAAAGAGTTCTACAATAAGCAAGCTATTAATAAAACATCTGGAATAGGTTTTGATTACAATGTTGCTATTGGAGAATTAGGCATAAACTCCCCTCCTCATATCTATGCTAAAGGTAGGGAAGTACCACATGTGCTTAAGGGTGTTGATAAACCCCTCTATAACGGATCAACTGTTGAACCATTTGATGAGACCTCCTTTATTATTCAAGAAGAAATACGTGCTGAAGATCTTGCTAATGAGAAGGTTGTTTCCAAGCCAAGTGTGTCCGATTTCAAAGTCTATCAAATGGATGTCAAAAGTGCCTTTCTGAATGGAGATATGGAGGAGGAAGTCTATGTCAGTCAGCCTCCTAGTTTTGAAGATCCAAATTTTTCAAAATATGTCTACTATCTTTTGAAAGCACTTTATGGATTGAAGTAAGCACCTAGAGCCTGGTATGATACTTTGTCAAAGTTTCTCTAAGGAAATCACTTCACAAGAGGTACTGTTGACAAAACTTTATTCTTTAGAAATGTTAATGGCTCTAGTATACTTGTTCAGATTTATGTAGATGATATTATATTTGGCTCTACAGCTGAAAAACTTTGCAAAAAGTTTTCCAAATTGATGCAAAGTAAGTATGAAATGAGCATGATGGGAGAACTAACATACTTTCTTGGATTACAAGTTAAGCAAGTTAGTGATGGAATATTCATTAGTCAAACCAAATATATTTATGATCTTTTAAAGAAGTTTGATCTAATGGATTGCACATCTGCAAAAACTCTCATGACCACTACAACTAAGCTTGAATTAAACACTACTGAAAAGTCTGTGGATATTTCAAGCTATAGAGGCATGGTTGGCTCACTTCTGTACTTAATAGCTAGTAGGCCATATATAATGTTTGATACTTGTCTTTGTGCTAGATTTCAGGCTGATCCTAGATAATCTCACTTAGTATCCATTAAGAGAATTTTCAGATATCTCAAGAGAACACCAAAACTTGGCATTTGGTATAACGACTCGTATATTTCCGTAATATTTAAATATGTAATTATTGCATAGATATTAATAAAGAAGTTATGGTATTTATGGTCTCTGTGTTAATTATTATTGTTTATATGTGATTGCTGGTTTGCGTGGTGTGTTTTATGATTAGCCGGGGCACGATGTATTTTTGTTTCACTTTTAAAAAGTGATTTTTATTACAATTCTATTTCCAAAATTATTGGGTTGTCTCCAAAATTGTTTTTATGATTTTATAACCTTGATAATTATTTTTGGAATTTTACAAAATTTACAAATCAATATTCTTTTATTTATTTATTCTTCAATGATTTTCTGAATTCATTTAAATTATAAAATCCATATTTAATTCTTGGATTCTTCAAAAATTATGAAACTCATATTTTATTATGTTTACAATATTCTGAGAATTTTAAAATTTTTTTGGTAATTTTTAAGACTAATTTTACTCGTGTGTTGTTTCGTTATTTCATTTAATGCGGGTATAAGTTGTGTGTGTAAAATGTTATAAAAATTATGAAAATTATATTTTTATTAACTTCCGAATATTTCGAGAATTTTGGTATTAAAATTTTAATTTTTTGATAAATTTTAAAACTCGAGTGGTTCGTTAAACTAGCAAAAACGAACTAGAAATGTGACAAAAAGGATTTAAGGGACTCGTGTAATACAATCAGAAGGTGGGAAGTGATACGTGTAAGCAACAGGGGTTTTGTTTACAATCAATTTCTCTGTCTCTCTCTCGTTATCTTTCTGCTCTTCATCTCTCTCGCCTTATTTCTCCTCTACACTCTCTCTTCCCCTCTGTTTTCCCTTTTCTTCCTCTCCTCTCTATCTCCGTTTCTCCTCCCGTTGTTCATCACCGCCTCCGTAGCTTCGTTTTTCCGGTTCATTTCCGGTGACCTTTGATCCGATTCTTTCTGGTTGATGTATATATATGTATATATACGTATACATATGTATGTGTTGTGTGTGTATTCAGTTGCATGTGTGTGTGCCCCTATTTTCCTGATTCTGGCCGCTGTTCTTTTGTTTTCCGATCGATTGTTGCAGTTGTGGTTGTGGCGCGTGTTGGTGCGCGTGTTGTGCAGTTGAGATTTAATTAATTTTTGGTTTTGTGCAGGAATTTTGACTAATATTTCGTGATATTAAATTTAATTCGTGCGGGATGTGATTTTAATAAATCGGTGAAATTTATTAGGACACCCGTGTATTTTCGGGCACCAATAAATTTTGCCGCCGCGCGCGATAAATTGTTTTTACGAGCGCGCGGTGGACGGTGATGACCCTGTTCTGAGTCCTAAATATTTTAATAAATAAAATGAGTTGTATAAATTGTTTTCGGGACTAAAAATTTGGTTATGTGGCGATTTGAATTATTTGTGTGGGATTTGACGTCGATTGATGTTTCGACGGGTAGACCTATAAACAGAGGAGTCGCTGTCCAAATTTTTCTAAAAATTTCCTTAAATTATAAATCGATTATATATATCTTGTTAATACAAATTAACCCTGATTGTTATGTGCATTATTATTGTATATATGTTATTGTTATTAATATGCATGCGAGTCGAGAATTATATCGTTGGGTAATTACTTAGTGAGGAAAAGTCAAGCATAATCGGTTGTCTGGCCTAGGTTGTTCCGATTTCATAGGATCGAGTCAAAGGACCCAGTAGTTGAAGTTAATTAGAGTTAAGCCAAAGTTAGTGCAAAGCTTCGCAAGGCAAGTACCCCTGAACTAATCTTTTACAGTTTAGTATATATGAATAGTTGTTGATTTAAATTACGTACTCGAACAGAATGTTTAAAGTTACGTATTCCCCGTATTTAAATATGTTTTACTGAACGAGGTTTTGGGGAAAAAGTAACTTCTGAAAATACCTATCTCTAAATTGTGATAAAAAAAATTAAAAAGGGATTTTTAGAATGTGTGCTATAATCGTTTAAACAGAGATAGGTGTAAATGATTTTGGAAACTGGATAAAAAAAAACAGATATTGGATGGTCAGTTGGCGTAAGAGGTCCGTTATTAGGTAACGGCCCAACATGGTTGCGTAAGAGGCTAAGTCGGATGCGCGCAGTGGTAGGCCGCTTAGTCCAGCATGGCAGAGACCTAGCTAGTCTCTGAGTTCCGGAACAAAATTTGTGGTGGGATAGACTGATCAACTGTCCCTAGAATTCATCCCCTTTTATATATTTGATAAAGGTTTAATGGTTCCCGAAACGGAACAAATGATTTATAGTCCCCGTAACGGGACATGTGATTTATGGGTCCAGAAATGGACAGTGGTTTTGGAAAGAAATAGCATGCTAAAATTGAACTCTGGTATTTTTACATAGCACACTACAGATGATGTTATTTTGCAAAGCATGCTAGTTTTGATATCCAGTTTATACCTTTTTTACGGATTTTTTTTTGTATATCAGTTTAATATCTGTTCCTATACTGTTTTATACATCCTGTTACTGGTTATTCATATAGAGGTACTGTTGAGCAATGGATTGCTCACCCTTGCAGCTTATTTTGTATTTATTTATTGCAGATGTCTAGAAGACCAGGTCAGCGTAGAGTGTCAGCCTCCGGTCCCGGCTCCTCTGAGGTAGTTTGTATCAGGCTCTGAGGTCTGATGAGTTGCTGTAATAAGTGAGAGTTTCTGGTTTGAATAAGTTAGTGTGTGTGTGTTGTAACCTAAATAATACTTGAACCTGTTTCGGCTCCTGGTTGGGGTCGTGTGTTATAATAAAGTTTATTTAGTAGTTTTTATTATAATTTATCATATTTTTGGTGACGTCAGCCCCTGACCCCGGGGTTGAGGCCGTCACAGTTGGTATCAGAGCTACAGGTTCAAGTCCCAAATTTAGGTTAAGAGATTAGTCAGTAAGGTGTAGGAAGTATGTCATATAGTGTGAGTTAGCAACTCATGTTGAGGAGCAACCTTAAGTGTCAGTCGAGGGTTCCGACGGCGTTACCCTGACATCTATTAATATTTTAATAGACTTGCCTTAACCTTGTTATGCCTTTCCTGTATATTGTTATGATTGACAGTGGCATATAGTGATATCCAGTTCTCCTTCTCGGGGAAACCCGTTAGACTCAAATGATTCAGATTCTGAGCGGACCTTGGATGTTGTAGCTGAGGAGTCTCCCATGCCTCCACCACCTGTTCCTCCAGTTGTATCAAGAGGTGTGTTCAGACCTAGTATCCGTCCTCGCTGGGTACGAAGGTCAGTGTCGGCTGTTAGGGATTTTCCACCAGGATGTGGCCCTAGTTCCTCCACCTCGAAACCACCTGCTCCACCCTCTGTTCCTTCAGGTGCATCCTCCCCAATCCCTTACCTTGTTCACCGAGCGGTGAGCCAGTCTTTGATCAGAGAGCAGAGCCCAGGGTTAACAGCTCAGCTTGACCAGATTCCGGTCGGGCCTTTCCAGGGTATTCCTGCCACTTCCCCAGATGTGCAGGAGAGAGTTCGATCCTTGACTCAGGCTGCAGTAGAGAGAGCTCGGACCATTGACCGATTCATTAGCTCCGAGTTTAGAGTTGTTCAGTACCAGGATCTCGTGAACTGGTTGGTATTTGAGTTAGGATCCATTGGTGGCAGTGGCAGTGGCTAGACCAGACTTGTTGTAGTGAGATACAGAGCTCAGAGTTAGTTGTAGGAGTTCTGTAGATGCTTTTCTTATGTATGTTTTCTATGTACTGTAGCTTGTATTAGGCGGGGCTGCTATGATAGCCAATTTTGTTGTGTACTTAGTATATTATGAGTGTTGTACTATAGTTGTTAGATGGATTTGTATTGTTGTTGTACTATTATTTTCTGATGTTACGATTGTTGGTTTTATTTTATTGCACTGTTGTTATTTCTGTTATTGTTATTGTTGTATTTGTTGCTGGATTGTTGAATTTAGTTATGCATCATGGGTGGACCCCAAATAAACAAGGAAGGGAATATTTAATTGTGACCGCATTCTCCTGATGCATAAAACTGTTGCTACCCGGGGGCACAATTTTTATATAAAACCTTTTTGTTGTGTTTCAGGAGAATGCCTCCCAAGAAAAATTTCCCGTCCAATTCCTTTAGCAGGAACTCTGAAGGGGGCCCAGTCATGGATGTATTACTAGATTTGCTGCGCCAACAGTCTAATCAGATGGCTCAGCAGCAAGAACAATTCCAGTAGCAACAACAACAATTCCTATAACAGCAGCAACAACAACAACAATTTATACAACAACAACATCAACAAATCCAACAACAGTTACAGCTTCAACAACAACCCCAGCCAAAAGAGTTGAACCAAACTGTTAGTTTCAAGTCCTTCCAGTCAGTTAAACATCCAGAGTTTAAGGGCGAGGTAGACCCGATTGCTGCTAGAATTTGGCTTAAAGAAATGGAGAAAGCCTTCACCCTTATTCAGGTGAGTGATGATTCTAAGTCAGATTATGCTAGTTATTTTCTAAAAGGTGAAGCAAGTTTTTGGTGGGAATCTGCACGTGCCTTAGAAGGAGAAGGCCCTGTTTCTTGGGCCAGATTTATAGAGTTATTTCTAGAGAAGTATTTCCAGACTGTTTGCAGAGTCAGTTGGAAGTAGAATTTTTGGAATTGAAGCAGGGAGAAAAGAGCGTGGCTGAGTATGAGGCCAAGTTTACGGAGTTGGCTCGACTAGCCCCTGGATATGTGAACACTAAAATTCAGAAAGCTAGGAGATTTCAGCAAGGACTAAAGCCGGAAGTTCGTAGTGGAGTGGTGGCACTGAAACTTAAGACGTATACCTCTGTAGTTCAAGCCGCCCTGGTGATTGAGAGCGATTAGAAGTTGGCCTCCAAGGAAAGGGGTGATCGGAAGAGAAAGTTTGAAAGTGGTACAGGTAATGCAGACCAGGAGGAGTCTAGTCAGAAGTTCCCAAGGAATTTTGGCCGAAATAAGAATCGGAGGTTTAGAAGGCAAGGCATGGCTCAGACAAATTCCGGTGTCACCTCAGTTGCTTCCGCCCCAGTCTAGTCAACCAGGCTAGTTGTGGATTGTAAGTTATGTGGTAGAAAGCATAGTGGTCTGTTCCGGAAGGATGTCCAGTGTTTTAAATGCGATAAAAAGGGTCATTATATGTCAGAATGTAACCTAGGAAACATCGGAGTTACCTGCTTCAAGTGTGGTAAGGTTGGGCACATTTCCAGAAACTGCAAGATGGCTACTCAAGGTAGTATAGGAGGGAATGAATCTCAGGGACCAGCAACTAGCACAGCAAGAGCCAGAACCTTTAAACTGACCAAGAAATCTAATGCTCAAGATTCAGATGTGGTTGCAGGTACGCTTTCTTTAAATTCCGTGCCTGTTAAGGTTTTATTTGATTCGGGAGCGTCTAAGTCTTTTATATCTAAAGGTTGTGTAAGTAAAATGAATTTGATGTTGGAAGATCTAAATGAGCCCTTGTCGATAGAGGTAGCTAATCAAGATAAAGTTTCAGTAAACCAGTTTTTCCCTAGATGTCGAATAGAAATTTGTGGGCATCTCTTTTTGGTGGATTTAATACCCTTTCAGTTAGGAGAGTTTAATGTAATTTTACGAATGGATTGGTTGTCTCAGCATAAGGCAAATATTGATTGTAAGAAAAAGAAAGTTTTGTTATATTCAGAATACAATAAAAGGATAGCTTATTAAGGACAAAACAGGACAAGAAATTTCTTTCTATCTTGGAAGCGAAGAAGTTATTGAGACAGGGTTGTGAAGCATATTTAGCCCATGTTGTGGACACTGAGAAGAGAGTACCTGAAGTGGAGAAGATTTCAGTAGTTAATGAATTTCCAGATGTGTTTCCAGACGAGTTACCAGGATTACCACCAGATCGGGAGATTGAGTTTTATATTGATTTGATTCCGGGAGCAGAACCAGTTTCAAAGGCACCTTACCGTATGGTCCTAGTAGAAATGAAAGAACTAGCTAAACAACTTCAGGAACTTTTGGATAAAGGGGTAATTAGACCAAGTGTATCCCCGTGGGGTGCGCCAGTGTTGTTTGTGAAAAAGAAGGATGGAAGCTTGAGATTGTGTATTGACTACCGAGAATTGAATAAGTTAACCATCAAGAATAAGTATCCCCTACCCAGGATTGATGATTTATTTAATCAACTAAAGGGAGCATGTTATTTTTCCAAGATCGACTTAAGATCGGGCCATCATCAGTTGAAGATCAAGCCTGAAGATATACTGAAGACTGCTTTTCGAACCAGATATGGCCATTACGAGTTTCTAGTGATGTCATTCAGATTGACTAATGCGCCAACGGCTTTTATGGATTTAATAAACCGGGTGTATATGGAGTAATTGGATAAGTTTGTTATTGTATTTATTGATGACATCCTCATCTACTCAAGGACCAAAGATGACCATGCCGGACATCTAAGGATTGCACTACAAAGGTTGAGAGAAAAACAATTATACGCTAAGTTCTCAAAATGCGAATTTTGGTTGGACGAAGTTCAGTTTTTAGGTCATATAGTTGGTAAGGATGGTATTAAGGTAGACCCTGCGAAGATTGAAGCGGTATCCAGATGGGAGCAACCAAAGACCCCGACGGAAATTAGAAGTTTTCTTGGATTAGCAGGTTATTACCGAAGATTTGTGAAGGACTTTGCCAAGATTGCAACTCCGTTGACCAAGCTGCCCGGAAGAATGAGAGATTTGTTTGGACGGAGAAATGTGAATAAAGCTTCCAAGAGCTAAAGAAAATACTAGTGACAACACCAGTATTAGCATTACCAGATGAAACCGGGAATTTCGTAATTTACAGTGATGCTTCTCTTAAAGGTTTAGGCTGTGTGCTAATGCAACATGATAAGGTTATTGCGTATGCGTCCAGGCAGTTAAAGCCCCATGAGCAGAAATATCCAGTTCATGATCTTGAGTTGGCGGCTATAGTGTTTGCTTTGAAGTTATGGCGTCATTACTTGTACGGAGAGAAATGTGATATCTACATGGATCATAAAAGCTTAAAGTATATATTCACCCAAAATGACTTAAACATGAGACAAAGGAGATGGTTGGAGTTGATTAAAGACTATGACTGTTCAATTAATTATCACCCAGGTAAGGCTAATGTGGTAGCTGATGCCCTAAGTAGAAAAGAGAAATTAAATATGGCTCGTATCGTGGATGAATTAGCCGGGGACTTGGAAAAGATGGAAATCGAAATTCGAGTATTAGGTGAAGATCGGGAAACGCTATACAAGATTACTTTCTAGCCAACGTTAATGGAGAAGATTAAAAGATGTCAAGAAGGAGTTGTGGAATGAGAATTGGAAGATCTGACAGGAGAATAATTATGTACTCAAAAGGATAACCACGGTCTATATAAGTTTTCCTCTCGTATCTGGATTCCTAATGTAGCAGAACGGAAGAATGAAATATTGCATGAAGTGCACAATTCTAGGTTTTCTATTCACCCTGGTAGCACGAAGATGTACCAAGATTTAAAGAAACACTTCTGGTGGCCAGGAATGAAGAAAGAGATTGCGGAGTGGGTTAGCAAGTGTCACGTGTGTCAGAGAGTAAAAGCAGAGCACCAAAGGCCCAGTGGATTGTTGCAACCTCTGGAGATTCGACAGTGGAAATGGGAAGAAATTCCAATGGATTTTATGGTAGGCTTACCGAGGACAAGATCAAATCACGATGCCATTTGGATGATCATTGATAGGTTGACAATTAGTCCCTTAACAATATAGCAAGAATTATAGAAGGGGGGTTGAATGGAATTCTTGAACCTTTTTCTTAAAATAAAAACGTTCAACTCGAATATGGATATACGTGTTTTGATTAGCACAATGCGGAATAGAAACTTAATTGAATCAAAACATAAGTAATTAAAAACAAGAGTCTTTAAAAACTTTCTGGTGGATTTAAACAATTCCACCAAAGATATATATTATATATCGAAAGGACTCTGTGTGCAAGAATGCTCACAGCTACTTACAAATTGAACTACTGAGAATACAGGGAAATGCTAATAATTCTGCTTACAAAGATTTCTCTGTTTTTGTGTTTCTCAGCACTTTTTTTTATTTGCTTCATTCTTGGTTTATATATCACCAAGATTACAAAGTCAAAAAGACTGAACAAATATAAGAACTATCAGTCTTAAGCTTTTCTGCTTTTCGTCCTCTATTATCCGGTTAATGGGCTTCCACAGTAGATTTGTATACATCTTGACGGCTGTGCTCAGCTTTCACTGTTCAACTGCTATTTGAATTCTTTATTAGTTGAGTACATGATTATCCGTCGGGTTGTTGATCATCCGTCGGTTGCTTTGTAGGTTATCCGTCGGGTAGCAATCAAGCATATGACTTCAGTTCACTTATACAGAATTACAAGACATTATTTATGTACAATTAATCAACCTATTCTGCATATCTAGTTAAAGTCAACATGACTTATATGCTACTACAGATTCTATGCAAAGGTGTATACATAACTGTGCTACAGACTTATTATTGCATAAGCTACTCACTCGATGGATAATAAGTTAACATCCGTCGGGACTATAATTCTTATCCGTCGAGTGCTACATAATTTCACTAAGTAAAATCTACTTAGATGTTTTGTTTATGAAATCATCAAGTACACAACATATGCACAACAATCTTCCCCAATTTATGTCTACTGGAATTGTAGCCATAAATTAAAAGATACTTGATGATAACAAAACATCCTAAACATACATCTTTAAAGATAAGTAGATAAAACTGAAAGTGCTTCAAATAATCAAAATGTACAAGGTTTGGCTCACAGTCAATTCAAGATGCTCCTCTAGCCTGAGCAGATTTTCCTAGTTCCTTGAAGGTCTGGATCTTCTTCCAAGCTTTCTGTTATTTTCCTCAATTTGATTTTGGAGCTGCCTGTGGAATTCTAGTTCATCAGATTCTGAGAGATCTAGCTTTTCTTGCATTTCCAAGAGAGTCTCATGGCTAGAGATACTCAATTGGTCTTCTAATCTGAAGAATCTTCTTACACCCTTGTCATGCATGAATTCCATCAGCCAGTAAGGCCTTAGATGCACTCTTCTCCCTGTGTATGGGATGATTAGAGTCTTTAGGAGTGCATCTTTAGCTCTAACACTCCTTAGTTCTTCAATCTTCTTCAATACTAGTCTTCTTGCAGTTACATTGAACCCAAAGTTTTTCTTGAAGGATGAATAAACTTTAATCAGCACAGCTTGGCTCTCTTGAAGAATCCTGTGAAGTGGCCACTGAATCTCCATTCCTCCTTTGTACTTGAACACTAACCTTTCAGGTAGGTTCCTGTATGCATCAATTCCCCTCACTTCATCCAGTTCATCCAGATAAAGATTTAGATCTGAAAATTCTTTGATGTCACACAAGTACAAGTAGTCTCCCCTGTTGACTTTGGGTTGAGCTTTAACTACTGATTTGGATTTGAGAGGTGACAGCTTCACTTTCTTGATTGCCCTTGACTTTGTCCTTTTTGGCTTGCTAAGGATTGGTAAGCTGAAGTCAGGAATTGGTATATTATCCCACTCTATTGGCTCATCCTTTGGCACAATAGGTTCACCATGAATATTCCTGTAGGGATCCACCACCCTTATGTCTTCAAATACCACAGAGGGCTTTGATGCTTAAGTTGTAGCTGGTGTGGATTCCTTAGGAAATTGATCTTCCAATTCCTTGTCAACAATATCTAGTTTCCTTTTTGTTCTTCTAGCCAATTCTTTCTTCCTTGGGGATTTCTTCTGTTCTTCAATTTTCTTCTTTGATTCAGCAGCTTCAGATGGTTGAGAGGAAATTTGTTGAGATGAATTCATAGCCTGTAGCTTGGCCAAGATAGCAATATGCTCTTGCTTTTGTTTAGACTTCTTTGCATCTAGAGCAGCTTGCCTCTTTTCCTGCTTTAATCTGGCTTTTTCTTCTTTCTTTACTTGAGCAAATTGTGGATGTCCAGCTACCACACAAATTTCCTTTCCATTTCTGAGTATCTTAGCAATTCTCCTTTTTGAAGCTGAATCAACTGGATCTTTATAGAAGACAATAGATCTTGACAGAAGCTTCTTCTCATTAGGCTTGGGTGTCTCATACACAGTGTCCAAAGGGTTCTTCAAAGATGATTTTGGATAATTTGCCCTTGGTTTGAGAATTGTTTCGGCCTTTGGAGACTTGATGCAGGAAGATTGTCCTCTTTCCAGATAATTCATGCTCATCTCATTCACACTTATTTGCTTGACTTGAGAGTGATGGATGGCTGACTTAACTGGCTCCTTGACTAGTTCAAACTTTTTCTGTATCTCCTCATCAATCTTATTCCAGTTGATCAAACTCAACTTTTCTTTTTCAGCAACTTTCAAATTTGATGCTGCTGCTTTAATTAGATCTATACCATCTGCAACTGTTGGCTTGGAGACAGTAATTAAAGGTACAATTACTTTGCTGATTTGTACTTGAAGTTTCTCCCCCTCAGTTGGTCCTTTCTCCCCCTTACTTGATACTCTCTCCCCCTTTTTGTTATCATCAAGTTGAGGAGTTAGGCCTTGTGTTTTAGCCAGTTGCATGAGAAGATTTGTCTGAGTCTGTTGATTTTGAAGAAGGATAACCACTGAATTCTCAATAACTTGAACTCTGTCTTCCAGTTTGGCCAGCTTCTTTTCAGAATCTGATTCTCTCCTCAATCTTAGTAATAGATCTTGCATGGTACCATATGGCATCACTGAATCCAACTTCTCAGAGTTATAGGTCTTCAAGTCAGCTATATCTCTTTTTAGTTCATCCACACTCATATTCTGTCTTAATTGCTGGATCTTCATGAGATGTAGAGAGTCTAGGTGAGCTTGAAGAATAGCCTTGGTACCAGCATCTGAAGTTTCCTGAAGGGCCTTTTGAATAGCCATCACTTGCTTGACCAAAGATACACCAAATTGTCCTGGTGTAGATTCCTTTGTCCATGCCCATTCAGGTAAATTTGAAATAGAACTTGGGCCTTCATCTCCCCCTAAGTTCATGCTTCCATCTAGAGAAACAGAGTCATCATCATTAGAATTTACTCCAAATTGTTCAGATGGCTCACCAGCTTGAGAAGGCATCCTATTGACAACAACTTTATCTCTTTGAAGAGATTCTGAGGTGTGTACTAAGTTCAAAGTCTGTTCTGCCTCCACATTGCCCTGAGCAGCCAACAATTGATAGGCTGACACAGGATGAGTAAAAGTGTCAGCATCCAAGGAAATGTTATCAATTACAGCTTTGTAATGTTGCTGAAATTGTCTTTCCTTTTCAGCATCATCCACAATCATTGACTCACTAGCAATGGCTAGATCCACCCTTATATTTCCTGTACCTGCCTTTCTCTCATAATCTCTCTTTTGTTGCATCAGGGTCTCACCCTGGCTCCCCACCCTCACACCCTCACCTTCACCTACTAAGGTGGGACTCCTCTCACTCACTTTTTCCAATCCTGAATAAATGGATTGCTGAGTTTCACTCTTTTCCTCTCCTTTTGCCAGGGAGCAACCCAGCCTCTCACTCAATACACTCTCCTCTCTCAGTCCTAAGAGTGACTGTACAACCACTAAATCTTCTACACTTGAAATAATTGAAGTTTAAAGTTGTGTAGAGATACTCGACGGATAAGTGACATCCGTCGAGTGAGTGGTAATGATATCTGACGGATGACTACTGTTAAGCTTATCCATCGGGATACAATCACTACTCGACGGATGAGCAATATCCATCGAGAGAGTAGAAATGAATGAGGTGGGAAGAGAAACTATTGTTGACTCTGTGTTGATTGAAGTTATTTGAGGCACAGATGTCACAATAGTATCTGAAAGAATTTGCGAGTGAGCCAACAAATCATCTAAAAGATGATGCTCACTTGCACTAGATTTTGGCTTCCCCAACAGAGTTAAAGAAGGGGGATCAGGAATTGAAGTGTTTATCATATCCACTTCCAGAGAGTTTGTTGGTGAGTATGGTGTTTCAAATGCTTCTATTATTATAGATTTTGGCTGTGACTCCACATTTATTGGAGCCATATCAAACTGAATTTGAGAACGTGCATGGACTGTGTCTTTAGCATCAGTTTGCACTGTGTGTGTGCCCTGTGCATCCCCAGAGTTTTTTGGATTTCTTCTTTCTTGTGTAAGTTTGGGGTGAGCTTGTGTCCCTAACCCTTTTGGCCTGTGCTCTTGGATGTGAGCTTTGTTCAATAACTACATCCTTTTGGGAGGATGCAGCTAGAAGTGAGCTTTTGTTCTTTTTAAGCACTGCAGTTTGTTGGGAAACTGCAGTGTGGCTAAGCTGGGATTCACTCAACTCTCCAACCTTATCCTTGGGGTTTCTTTGATGTTCACCCCTTCCCTCACCTAACTGACCCTCCTTCACACTCCCCTCTTTGGTTTTGGTGGATTTTGCAACTGGTACCTTTTGAGAGATACCAGAGGGGGTTTTCTTTGATTTGGATTTAAAAATAACAGTAGTTTTGGTAGCTTTGGTAGGCAACTGTTTGGTCATTATCACAGTTGCCATAGCTACTCGTGAACTCAAAGAAACTGAGGAGGTTGGAATAGTAGTAGGAATGGATGAACTTACCTCACTTACCTGAGGTGTCTGCATTACAGAAAATAGAACATTGGCACATCCCTATGATGGTTGGCTCTGTTCAAATCTGCAATGAGTCTTCTCTCTTGAACCCAACAATCCAATTTGTTGTTTGGGTTCTCAAGCACAATCTCTTGACAAAGATGGTTAGCCAATATCATGAAAAATCTAGCATAATACACATTCTTTCCTCTTTTAGCTAACTCACCTAGTTTAAAGCCTAACTCAATCAAGACAAGGTCACTGAAGTTTATAAAATTTATCTGTAACTAGCATGTATAGCATGTTAAGCATGGAAATGTTCACAGAATATAAATTACTAATTTTTCCAGAGAAAACTTTAGTTACAATATCACACAAGAAACTCCACTCCTTCCTAAGACCCAATCTCCTAATATCACTTAGTTTAGTAGTAGGAAGTACATAATGCATGGAAATAAGCATATTTATAATATCAGTGTCATTGTGTGGTGAAGTCACATTATTATCAGGAATTTTGAAACATGCTTTTATCACATCACTATTGATACAGAATTCATTACCTTTGATGGTTAGAGTGATGGTCTTGTCAGTAGAGTTGTAGATTGCAGTGGTCCACATCTCTTCAACAACTTCACATAAGATTGTGGGTGATTCCAACATGGCGTAATTTAGCTTGCAGTTCTTCACAAAGTCCATCATCTTGTGATAGTCCTCTGATTGCTGAATACCCTTATTGACCAATGCAGTGAAATTGTTCTTCTCATAAATGAACCCAGTTTGAGACATAATCTTTACTACAGGTGCCATTATTAGAGAATGAAAGCTTGAAGAGAAAGAGAATATTTTCTTGAGAGAGAATGAAATAAAAGCAGTTGAATTTGAGAATGATAAAAGAAAATAATTGGAATGAAATAAGCTTTTATACTATCTCAAAAACAATGGATAAAAATAATAAAGAAGAGTAAATTAACCAATAGAAATTGCCCAAAATAGCCGTTTAAAAATAAACTGTAAAAATTCCACCCATTATATGTCGTGTAATGCTTACAAACTGTAAGTATACTCGATGGATAATGTTCAGGGAAATAACGGCTGAGATTTAGACAATTCGACGGATGAGGATAAACTGATATCCGTCGAGTCATAAAGTATTCCAGAAAAGTGATTGACTTTTATTAGCAAGTAGTATATCGACGGATGACTAAACTCGATGGATAAGGGTCATCCGTCGAGATGCAAATTTTGACTTAGCCAAAATCTCATCCAAGACTTAAAAATCAACTAAATTTCTGGCTACATAACAACTTGCAAAATAACTCAGATAAATTTAAGCGTAATTAAGCATACCTAACTCACTCACCAACCTTAAAAAGGTGGATTCATCCAGTGGCTTGGTAAAGATATCTGCAAGTTGCTTCTCACTTGGAACAAAATGTAATTCCACAGTACCTTTCATCACATGTTACCTTATGAAATGGTACTTGATGTCTATGTGCTTTGTCCTTGAATGTTGCACTGGATTTTCAGTGATGGCAATTGCACTTGTGTTATCACAGAAAATAGGAATCCTTTTAACTTGCAAACCATAGTCTAGCAATTGATTTTTCATCCACAAAATATGTGCACAGCAACTGCCAGCAGGAATATATTCAGCTTCAGCTGTAGAAGTAGAAACTGAATTTTGCTTTTTACTGAACCAGGACACAAGCTTGTTTCCTAGAAATTGACAAGTTCCTGTTGTACTCTTTCTATCAATTCTGCAACCTGCATAATCTGCATCTGAATAACCAGTTAGATCAAAACCAGAATCTCTAGGGTACCAAATGCCAAGTTTTGGTGTTCCCTTGAGATATCTGAAAATTCTCTTAATAGCTAGTGAGATTCTCTAGGATCAACCTGAAATCTAACACATAAACATGTAGCAAACATTATATCTGGCCTACTAGCTGTTTAGTACAGAAGTGAGCCAACCATGCCTCTATAACTTGAAATATCCAAAGACTTTTCAGTAGTGTTTAATTCAAGCTTAGTTGCAGTGGCCATGGGAGTTTTTGCAGATGTGCAATCCACTAGATCAAACTTCTTTAAAAGATAAAAAATATATTTATTTTGACTAATGAATATTCCATCACTAACTTGTTTAACTTATAAACCAAGAAAGTAAGTTAGTTCTCCCATCATACTCATTTCATACTTACTTTGCATCAATTTGGCAAACTTTTTACAAAGTTTCTCATTTGTAGAGCCAAAATAATAGCATCTACATAAATTTGAACAAGTATGCTAGAGCCATTATCATTTCTGAAAAATAAAGTTTTATCTACAGTACCTCTTGTGAAGTGATTTTCCAAAAAGAACTTTGATAAAGTGTCATATCAGGCTCTAGGTCCTTGCTTCAGTCCATAAAGTGCTTTCAGAAGATAATAGACATATTCTGGAAAATTTGGATCTTCAAAGCCAGGAGGTTGACTGATATATACTTCTTCCTCCAAATCTCCATTCAGAAAGGCACTTTTGACATCCATTTGATAGACCTTGAAATTGGTATGGGCTGCATAGGCTAAGAAGATTCTGATGGCTTCAAGCTTGCAACAGGAGCAAAAGTTTCATCAAAATCTATTCCTTCTTGCTGACAATAACCCGTAGCAACCAATCTAGCTTTATTCCTGATTACTATGCCATTTTCATCCATCTTGTTTCTGAATACCCACTTGGTGTCTATTGGATTCTTTCATTTAGGCTTGGGTACCAGCTTCCATACTTTATTCCTTTCAAATTGGTTTAGCTCCTCATGCATAGCTAAAATCCAATCAGGATCTAACAAAGCTTCTTCTACCTTCTTTGGTTCTTCCTTTGACAGAAAGCTGCTGTATAGACATTCTTCCTGAGTTGCTCTCCTTGTTTGAACTATAGAAGAAACATCACCAATTATAAGTTTAAAGGGATGATCTTTTGTCCATTTCCTTTGTTGAGGTAGATTAGCTCTAGATGAAGAGACCTCAAGATTGTCCTGATGTGTGACTGAGTTTTGATTGCTAGAAACTCCTCCTGAGTTTGTGGATCTTTGATTTGAGAAAGGGGTACTTTTTATAGGTGATCTACCTTGACTTCTTGCTCCTTTTGATAACCCGACGGATGGTGAATTTTGAGTACCGACGGATGAGGCAGGTTGTCTTCTGACGGATAACACAGATTGCCTCCCGACGGATGAAGCATTATGCAACTCGACATATGTAGAGTTTTTTGCTTCATTGGTAGTGGATTTATCTGCATTATTCTTAGACACTGTTTCTTGATCACTTTCATCATCACTTTCATCACTAGCCATCTCCACATTGTCAAATTTGAGGCTCTCATGGTAATCTCCATCTTTTAGTTCTTCAATCTTTTTATCATCAAACACAACATGTATAGATTCCACAACAATGTTGGTTCTTAGATTGTAGACTCTATATGCTTTACCAATAGCATATCCAACAAAAATTCCTTCATCAGCTTTAGCATCAAACTTCCCATTTTGATCAGTTTGATTTCTCAGAATATAGCATTTACAGCCAAAGACATGAAGAAAGTTTAGAGTTGGCTTCTTGTTCTTGAACAATTGATAAGTAGTCATGCATCTTGCTTGATTAATCAGAGAAATGTTCTGAGTGTAGCATGCAGTATTTACAGCTTCAGCCCAGAAATATGTTGGTAATTTTGATTCTTCAAGCATTGTCCTTGCAGCTTCAATAAGTGATATGTTCTTCCTTTCCACTACTCCATTCTGTTGTGGACTCCTTGCTGCTGAAAACTCATACAGGATCCCATTTTCCTCACAAAATGCTCTCATGACATAGTTCTTGAACTCAGTTCCATTGTCACTCCTGATTCTTCTAACTTTGAAATCAGGATGATTGTTAACTTGCCTTATGTGATTGATGATGATTTCACTAGCCTCATCTTTAGACTTTAGGAAATATGTCCAAGAGAACTTTGAGAAATCATCTACAATTACTAGGCAAAATCTTTTCCCTGAAATTGACAATACATTGACTGGTCCAAACAAATCCATGTGAAGCAGTTGCAGAGGCTCTTCAATTGCTGAGTCAACTTTCTTCCTGAATGATGCTTTGATCTGCTTCCCTTTTTGGCAGGCATCACACAGTCCATCCTTTATAAACTCCACTAGAGGAATGCCTCTTACTAGTTCTTTCTTTACCAGCTCATTCATGGTCTTGAAGTTTAAATGGGATAGCTTCTTGTGCCATAGCCAACTTTCATCTTGACTTGCTTTACTGAGAAGACAAGTTACAGATTCTGCTTTAGTTGAGTTGAAGTCAGCTAGGTACACATTTCCTCTTCTCACACCAGTGAGAACCACTTTGTTGTTTTGATTATTAGTCACAACACAGGCTTCTTTATTGAAGGTTACTGAGTTGCCTTTGTCATAAAGCTGGCTGATACTCAAAAGATTATGTTTGAGACCATCCACTAAGGCAACCTCTTCAATGATGACATTGTCCTTTGAAATCAAGCCATATCCCACAGTATAACCTTTGTTGTCATCTCCAAAAGTAATACTTGGGCCAGCTCTCTCCTTAAACTCTGTGAGCAGGATAGAATCACCAGTCATGTGTCTTGAACAACCACTATCCAGGTACCAAAGATTCTTTCTGTTTCCCTGCACACGTCAAAATCAAATCAAGTTGATTTTGGTACCCAAGTTTCCTTGGGTCCTGCCTTGTTAGCTTTCTTCTTCTGTTTCTTAGGTCTTATCTCATTTGACTTCGGAATTTCAGATTCTTCCTTAGTCAATTGGGTTGTACCTTTGAAACCACTAAATGCAACAGAATTATCATGCATGTTATGGCTAACAGGAAATGACATGATTGGTGTAAACATGTTATTCCAGTAAGGCATGCTAAATGGCATTTGAGGCATACTGTAAGCAGCATAATATGGATTAGGTGCAAATGGCATATTAGCAAACTGTGCATTCATATTCTGTGTAGGCATATCATTAACAGGCATGGCATTTATGTTAGGAAATTGAGACTGAATAGACATGGGAGTAGGCATGGTAGATTTGCAATTAACAGACAAATGATTTACACTCACACTTGACATAGATTTTTCTAGGAGCATATTTATCAGGTGTGTAGTTATTGTGTTTGTTAATCCCTACTTTACCATTCCTATTGTTTTTCTTTTTAGTCTCTGTTTTTACCTCAATTTTCTCAAGTCTGTCACTTAACTGTTTGATAGTCATGTGACCAACATTAGCCTTTTTCCCTTTCTTAGCTTGACTCGACTCTCCTGAAACAAAATTCTTGGAAACAGATCCATACTTATCATTTAGCTTGATTAGTTTGGCTTTGCTAATGGGCTTGCTTACAGCCGACGGATGAGGATTTTCATCATTCGACGGATAACACTTTTTGTTATCCGACAGGTAGTCCTCATCATCCGTCGAGTCTACATCTGTCAGCAAACCATCTACCAAATTAGGTTCTAGTTTCTCTTTATTCCTTTTCCAGGCTTCATCACAAAAAGACTCAATTCCTTGAACTTTGGTGATTTGAGGATGAACATCCCTGGATGTTTTCCATGCTTTAATCACCTCTTGTTCACGCTCGAGCTGCTTCTTTAAAATTTCTTCCTTTTTCAAGGACTCAGTTAATTCCTCCTTGGCAATCTTACACTCAATTTTCAGTTTCTCAAACTCAACAAACAGAGACTCTAGCACATTATTCCTCTCACTTAAAAACAAGTTGTTTTCTTTAATTTTAACATTTTTTTTAGTGAGAGACTTAAGTGTAACACGCAAATGATACAATTCTGTAGACATGTCATTTATGGCATCATTACACTCAGCTTTAGATAAATGTGCAAGGTTTGTAGTGATTACCTGATTGCTTGAGGAACTTGTCTCTGTTTCATCAGACTTGGCCATTAGGGCTTGATTGACATAGGTGACATCTTCATCTTCATCCAAACCCTCTGCTGCCCAGTCATTCTCTTGTGTAATAAAAGCCCTTTCCTTTTGTTTGAGTAGATCAAAGTATTTTTGCTTATAATCCACAGACTCAACCCTTTTCTTACTGGAATCTGACAATCTACACTCATTTGCAAAATGCCCTGCCAAGCCACATTTGAAACATTTGAATTTTGACTTATCCACCATGTTTCTATTTGGCTTGGCTGCTCCAAAGTTCTTCTTGAACTTGAGCTTGGAAAATCTCCTTGAAAGAAATGCTAGGTGCTCATCAATGTCCTCCATGTCATCTTGGTTCAATGAATCTTCATTTTCTACTGCAAGCCCCTTGCCCTTATTCTCACAGACCTTTAAAGTTGATTCAACAGTGATAGGGATAAATAAATTATGTTTGTATAATTAAATACTGCATTAATTGTACAAACTGTGGGCTGCCAGGCCCAATAAAAAGATATATGATACTCAGACCAGAAAGGTTAAGCCTGATGGACCAGATCAGGCCTGATGGAATAAAAAAGGCCCAAAAGCCCTGATTATTAATTAATTTCGTAATTAATTAATAAGGGACAAATCAGATGTTGAAAAGAGTCCCGATAAGGATATAAATCCTTGGAGATTAGCCTCAAGGGGACCTAAAAGGATAAGGAATCAGTTTCCTACTATCTAGGACTCCAAAGTCCATTCTAATTATGAGACTTGCCCACCAAGTCTCCTATACCAAGTCCAATTCAAGGACTCCCAACATCTATATAAGGGGTCTCACCCCCACCAATCAGAACTACATTTTTTGGCTTGATTCTCTAATTCACAGAGATACGTAGGCATCTCGTAAAGGCAGATTGAGTCACGAAACACGAGAGCAGCCATTAAAGGCCTTGAGCTCCCGAATCTTAGTATTAAATACAGCAAGTAATACCTTGGTTTTTTATCCATAACATTTGGCGCCGTCCGTGGGAAAACACGGAACAACAACCATGGCGAGAACACGGAGAACAACCAGCACTCTAGAGGAGGGAACACCATCAGGGACAACCCAGGTGATTTCATCAACCGTGGAGGTTCCTCCCCATTTAACTTATGCATCTACTCAGGGGGAAGCCCAGACAGGGGCAACTCAACCTCAGCCACAAGGGACAACTCCCCCGACTATTCAAGGTACGAATCCTCAAGTTCAACAAGTACATATACCTATGAATTCTCGACCCGTCGGGTATGAATATTCAACTGTTGTTACTACTAACCCCCCTTATGGGATGCCCCTTCACCCTGAGGTTGGAGGAAGCGGATATGCTGGGCGAAGTGAAGCACGAGGGCGGTCGCCCCCCTATATACGAGGTTTGGATCCTATCCCTGAGGATCGGGAATTTTCTGGTCCATACACTGAGAGAGACTCCGAATCTTCGGATGATGAAGTGGCCCCGAGAAGGAGGCGTCCTGGAAAAGAGCCAATGGCCGATGGAAGGCAACGCCCCCAAAGCACCCCAGGGGCGAATCCCCAAGAAGTGCAGGAAAAGATCAGGGCTCATGAGGCTGAAATCCAAAGGCTGAGGCGTGACTTGGAGGCTCACCAAGCCACCAGAACCCACATACCACCTAGGGGGAGAAATCCTCCTCCTATCATAGACCTGGATGGTCCGGTAAGAAGAAGGGCTGCTGTCCCAAGAACTGATCCAAGCAATCTCCTTCCCCTTGGAGATCCTGATGATCCAACTCCACCCTTCACAGAAGAGATAATGAATGCCCATATCTCAAGGAAATTCAAGATGCCCACTATCAAAGCCTATGATGGCACGGGAGACCCCGCTAATCATGTTAGGACATTTCTAATGCACTGCTGCTGCAACCCGTGAATGATGCTATAAAATGTCGGGCCTTTCCTCAAACCCTGTCGGGTATGGCTCAAAGATGGTACAGTCGCCTACCCCCGAATTCTATTGGATCATTCAGAGAATTAAGTCAGGCTTTTATTAAGCAATTCATCAGTGGAAGAGTCCATGAGAAAAGTTCAGCATCTCTTATGAGTCTTGTGCAGGGAGCTAAGGAATCCTTAAGAGATTACCTGAATCGTTTTACAAAGGAGGCTTTAAAAGTCCCAGACCTTGATGATAAGGTAGCCATGATAGCACTGCAACCAGGAACTAGGGATGAGTTTTTTAAGATGTCTTTGGCCAAACGACCCCCTGAGAGCATGTTGCAGCTCCAAGAGAGGGCAGGGAAGTATATCAAGGTTGAAGAAAGTATGAGGAAGACCGTAGTAAGTAATGAGCCCACTGGAGGCAAGAAACGAAAAACTGATTTGGAGTATATCGCTAAGGACAAATATCCTAGAACCGAACAAAACCCTGATTCAACCCCCAAGAAGGGAGGACCTGGGCAAAAGTTCACTGAATACGCTAAGCTGAATGCTCCCAGAAGTCAGATTTTGATGGAGATTGAGAAAGATAGAGATATTCGCTGGCCTAAGCCCTTGAAGGCTGATCCCGCCAAGCTAGATAAGGGCAAGTATTGCAGGTTTCACAAAGATGTTGGCCATGACACCGATGAGTGTAGGCAGTTGAAAGATGAAATTGAGTTTTTGATTCGAAAAGGAAGATTGAACAAGTATACTGGAGATGGAGGGGACATAAATAATAATGGAAGGAAGAACTTTGAAGATCGTAGGAGGGACCAAGATGATCAGGGGCGGAATCCCCAACCTAGAGGACCAGTTATAAACACCATTTATGGAGGGCCGAGACCTCGAGGGCCTGTGATAAACACGATCTTTGGAGGTCCAACTGCTGCTGGATTGTCCAAAAATTCCAGAAAGGCATATACTAGAGAGGTTATGCATATTGTCGGAGAAGCCCCGAAGAGGGCCAGGACAGAAGTAACATTGGCTTTTGATGATTCCGACCTAGAGGGTGTGAAGTTTCCTCATGACGACCCGCTGGTCATAACGCCGATAATAGGAAATAGCCCGGTTAAGAGGGTCCTTGTGGATAATGGTGCTTCTGTGGATATCTTGCTTCATGACACCTTTCTAAGGATGGGGTATAACGACTCCCAGTTGACACCAACCGACATGCCGATATATGGATTTGCTGGAGTAGAATGTCCTGTGGAAGGGATAATTAAATTGCCAACCACCATAGGTACGGAGCCAAGGCAAGCGACTCAGATGCTGGATTTCGTGGTGGTAAAGGCTAGTTCAACTTATAATGCTATCATGGGGAGAACAGGGATACATGCCTTCAAGGCAGTCCCCTCTTCCTACCATTCAGTCATGAAGTTTCCCACCCGAAACGGGATTGGAGAAGAGAGAGGAGATCAAAAAATGGCTAGAAGCTGTTATGTGGCCTCTTTGAGGGCAGATGGAGTCGGGGGGCAGGTTCTTCCTATTGAAGATATGGATGTTCGAGAAAATGATGAGAATAGAGGAAGGCCAACAGAAGAATTGGTTTCGGTTCCTTTAGATCCCAAGAATCCTGAGAGGATGACTTTCATTGGAGCCACATTAGAGGAGCCCCTTAGAGGGAAGTTAGTGAAATTTTTGCAAGAAAATAGTGATGTGTTTGCATGGTCAGCAGCTGATATGCCAGGCATAGACCCGGAGTTAATTACTCACAAGTTAAACGTGGATCCAAGCCGGAAGACAGTGAAATAAAAGAAAAGAAATTTTGCCCCGGAAAGACAAGAGGCTATAAAGCAGGAAGTGGAAAAGCTCTTAGAGGCTGGTTTCATTGAGGAGATTCAATTTCCGGAGTGGTTAGCAAACCCTGTAATGGTGAAGAAGGCTAATGGAAAGTGGAGGATGTGTATAGACTTCACCGATCTGAATGATGCATGCCCCAAAGACTGTTTTCCGCTGCCCAGAATTGATACTTTGATTAATGCTACCGCTGGACATGAGATGCTGAGTTTCATGGATGGGTTTAGCGGATACAACCAGATCAAAATGCATAAGAATGACATTCCAAAGGTATCATTTATCACTGACTTTGGTGTTTATTGTTATCTTGTTATGGCGTTTGGTCTCAAGAATGCAGGAGCCACCTATCAAAGGTTGGTGAATAGAATTTTTAAGGATCTTATTGGTAAGACTATGGAAGTCTATGTTGATGACATGTTAGTCAAGAGTCTAGTAAAGACTGATCATATAGCCCATTTAAGGGAAGCTTTTGAGGTCCTGAGGTACCACAAGATGATGTTGAATCCGACGAAGTGTGCTTTCGGCGTAGGATCTGGAAAGTTCTTGGGATTGATGGTCTCGAAGAGGGGAATTGAGGCAAATCCCGATAAAATAAAGGCGATCCTGGACATGGAACCCCCCAAAACTGTCAAGGATGTTCAGAAGCTCACAGGAAGGGTTGCTGCGTTAGGACGATTCATCTCCAAGTCAGGAGACAAGTGCTTGTCATTTTTCAAGTCACTGAAGAACATCAAAGACTTTGTATGGAATGAGGAAAATCAGAAGGCATTTGAAGAGTTAAAGAAGTATATGGGCCAGGCCCCGTTGTTGGCCAAGCCAGTTCTGAATGAAGTTTTATTTTTGTACTTGGCTGTTTCAGAGAGCGCCTTGAGCGCCGTGTTGGTTAAGGAGGAACTGAAAGTCCAGAAACCCGTATACTATGTCAGCAAAATTTTGCATGGTGCTGAGTTGAATTATTCAGCCATTTAGAAATTCGCTTTAGCCTTGGTAATGGCTTCAAGAAAGCTGCGTCCTTATTTTCAAGCTCACCAAATTGAAGTGCTAACAAATCAGCCACTGAGAAATATCATTCACAGTCCCAAGGCAAGTGGGAGACTGATTAAGTGGGCAATAGAGTTGGGAGAGTTCGATCTCAAGTATAAGCCACGTACGGCCATAAAAGCCCAGGCACTAGCTGACTTTCTGGTGGAATGTACCATACCCAACCAAGAAGTCGGGGGGCAGGAAGATACCATACCTCAAGACAAGGGAGTCGACAATGGGGACAAGGAGAAAGAATATTGGGTTCTCTATTTTGATGGAGCATCAAAAACAAATTCCAGTGGAGCAGGGTTGGTTTTGCAAAGCCCTGATGGATTCTTAATTGAGTATGCCATGAAGCTAGACTTCCCAACAACAAACAATGAGGCAGAGTATGAAGCCCTGATTGCTGGCCTTGGCCTAGCTGGGACACTTAGAGTCAAAAACTTAAAGGTCCGTGGAGACTCGAAGCTGATCATATCCCAGGTAAAGGGAGAATTTGAGGCAAGGGATGATACGATGGCTAAGTATGTTCGCCTAGTAAGGGCTGTGATGACCCAATTTAATGAATGCCAGGTTGAACACATTCCAAGGGAAGAAAATGCTAAAGCAGATGCGCTATCAAAGTTTGCTTCATCTGAGATTGAAGAAAGTTCAGGAAGTGTGTACTTCCGTGTTTTGAAAACACGAAGCATAGATGTTAAGCTTGTGGCTCCCGTAGGCTTGGGGACGTCATGGATTGATCCCATCAAGGCTCACATTCAAACCGGTTGGTTGCCAAGCGATGCAATTGAGGCACGGAAGTTAACTGTTCGAGCACTAAGGTACTCTTTGATAGAGGGGATTCTATATAAAAGATCTTTCGTGGTTCCTTACCTGAGGTGTCTCAGGCCCGATGAGGCACGCTTAGCTCTTGAAGAAGTGCATGGAGGTATTTGTGGGCAACACTTGGGGTGCAGGGCCTTGGCTCATAAGATAACTCGTTTAGGCTTCTATTGGCCAGAAATGATGGCTGATGCCAAAGAATATGTGAAGAAGTGTGATCGCTGTCAGAAGCATGCACCAGTTGTTAGACAACCCCCCGAGATGCTGACCTCTATCAACTCGCCTATTCCCTTTGCCATGTGGGGGATGGATATTCTAGGGCCTTTTCCTATGGCCACGGCACAAAGGAAATTTCTGATTGTAGCCATTGATTATTTCACCAAGTGGATCGAAGCCAAACCCTTGGCCAAAATCACAACTAAGCAGGTTGCACAATTCCTGTGGGAAAACATTATGTGCCGATATGGAATTCCCCGTATCCTCGTCACTGACAATGGAACACAATTCAACAATGAGGAATTCAAGAAGTATTGTGAAGAAAATGAAATTGAGTTACGATTCACCTCTGTGGCTCACCCGCAAGCCAATGGGCAAGCAGAGGTAGCAAATCGGATAATCCTGGATGGACTAAAAAAGAGGATCGAGAAGTCAAGAAATAATTGGGTGGATGAGATACTTCCAATATTATGGGCCTATAGGACCACCTGTAGAGTCACGACAGGAGCAACTCCTTTCATGTTGGCATATGGGGCAGAAGCAGTAGTTCCCGTGGAGATATCGCATTCCTCTCCAAGGATTCAGACTTTCAATGCTGTAGAAAATGAGGAAGGGCAGAGGTTAGCCCTGGATCTAATTGATGAAGTACGAGATGAGGCACATGCAAAGATAGTAGAATATCAGAAAAAGGCTTCATTCTATTACAACCTAAGGGTTAAAGAGAGATTTTTTAAACAAGGAGATCTAGTCTTGAGAAAAATAGAGGCTTCTGGTGTTGGACAGAAAGGAAAGCTTGCCCCAAATTGGGAAGGGCCGTACAGAGTCAAGAGCGTTCAGGGTAGAGGAACCTACAAGCTGGAAACTATGGAAGGTTTTGAAGTCCCGAGGACCTGGCACGCACAAAACCTGAAGGTTTACTATGTGTAAGATTGGAGAAGTATGATTCTCACTTGTCATTGACAAGTAGGTTTAAAAGCACCTTGAAGCTTTGCTTGCATAGGATTTTATATTCCAGTAGAATTTACATTGTCTAGTTATTGTTGATTAGGGTCGAACCCATGCTATGTTAGGTTTTGGAAAACCAGACTTCATATTAAAGAGTTTGAAATTATTTCTATCTAAGGATGTTTAAGGTTCAAATGCATATTAAGATGGTAAAGATAAAACAGAAAAAGGCAAGAAAAGCAACGTATAAAACATAACCCCGAAGGGTAACAAGTTCTGATACAAATAAAGTTCAAAAAGAAGATATACAAAAAGCTAGGCCTTGGAAGGATGAGATTCCTCAGAACCACTATCCGAAGTCTCTTCGGAAGTTTCAGTCGTTTCTTCGGACGTCTCGGTCGTCCCCTCCGAAGTCCCTGTAGAAGTTCCCTCGGCAGAAGATGATGGCTGTTGAGGCGCTGCTTTGGGAGATTCTTCCACCCTGGCCTTCTTAGCAACAGGCTCGAATTCCTCCTCGGGGGAATCTTCCTCCTCTCCATCCTTGATCATACCAGCAAGCTTTTCAGTAACACCTCCAAGCTCTGGAACCCGTACTGGGCAAGGAAAGGGCAACTGCTCAAGGACCTCGGGAAACTCATCCTGGATGGCCTCCACAGCAGCGTCCCAGCCTTCCTTATAGCTAACAGGATGAAGAAGGGCGTCATGCTCCACCATCAAGTCTTTGAATTCTTGAGTGTCCATCCAGCCATCAAAGGCTTTTTCCTTCTGCGCCTTCAAGATGACATTCTCAGCCCGGGCCGTCTCCAGGTCAGAAGTGGAAGAGGCCAATTGAGCTTCAAGGGCCTCAATTTTTTGATTGGCCTCCTCCAACTTCTTGTTGGCATCTTCCAGGCCAACCTTCCAAGCCTTGGCTTGGTGAATAGCCCCTTGAAAATGGGCGTTAGCCTGCAGGAGAAAACAGCAAAGGTTTAGAAAAGAAAGAAAAGAGAATTGTAAAAAGCATAAGTAAAGTACATACCGTCGCCAGAGCTTGGGCTCCAAACAGCTCATTCCCCTCCAAGTCCTGTTGGAGGACAAAATCTTGATAATCCACCGGGGAAATGGAATGCTTAGACCATTCCTTGGACAGGGCCGTGCTGCCCACAATTGAGTCCTTGCCCCGGATCCCCCAAACAGGTTGAAAGTAGGCACCTGGCCTCTGCTTGGTGCGCAGAACTTGGCTGGGGCCTTCCTCATCTGGCTCCGTCGCCTGAAGAAGGAACTCCGGGAAGCGGTCACCCAGTCGAGGGTCCTTAAAGATCTTCCCGGCCCTCTTCATCCTGGTTGTCTCCAGGTCCTTCGGCTTGGTAGCCTCCTCAATCTTCTCAGCCACTGCGAGAAACAAAGTCAGTTGAAAATCAATGAAATAAAAGTGCAGGAAATAAAGGAGATAAGAAAGGGAACTTACTTTTCTTATTAACGGGCGAAAGGCCGCGTTCTACCAGGACGGTCTCCCGGATAAGGTCCCAACAATGGGAAGTGCCGTTGTCTTGCGTAAGGAGGTTGAAACCTCTAGCTTCCTCCTCAGACAAAGTTATGTCATTCGGGCTCCCGTCTACGGCCAGCCCAAAGGATGATCGAAACAGGGAGCCCCAATCTCCACCTTCCCAAATAACAAACAAAAAATCTTTCTTCCACCCCAAGTTGTTGTCAGGGATGGACTTCCCATTTACGATATGGGGGATAGTGGGGCGCTGGTTGATAGAAACCCAACCCGGACTTTTATCTGGGTTGTTTTTAAATTGAAAAATCTTCCTGAAGACAGCAACAGATGTGGGGACGTTGTGCTTGGCGCATTGCGACAGATAACACAGAATCAACCTCCAGGAATTAGGGGGAAGTTGGCAAGGGCTGATGCCCACATCAGCCAGTAGCAAAGTAATGAATGGATGAAAAGGGAGTCTAATACCTGCCCTCAGAGTATCCCTATAGACGCATAGCGCGTCCTTCTTCCACTGACAGGCCCTGTCGGCCGGACCCGCAAGAACCAGCTTAAAAGGCTCCTTGATTTTGAAGCAGCTGCTCAACTTTTCCAGCTCCTTGGGATCCCGTAAAGCACTGATATGATCGTGCGCGTCCAGATGCGCATCAGACGGATACTCGTCCCCTCGAGTGTTGATCATGTCGATTAAGGAAGTATACCTCGATCGAATAGGAAAATCATTGGACTTTCTAGCCACGTTCATCTTGGCCAAACGAGTCATTCTTTTGTCAGCCATCTGAAAAAAAGTATGAGGCACGTAAATAGGCTATCTTAAAATGGCACACAATGGAAAAATAATGAAAAGCAAAGGGAGGAATCTTACCTGAAGAAGCACTCCTGAAAAAAGGCTTTGAGCTCCGACTTGCTGTTATTCCTCTGAGAATCTTAGCAGGAAGATGAAGAAGAAAACTAAGAAATGAGAAAGTGAGGAGTAATAGCCTTTCCTCATTCCTTTATATAAGAGGAAAAGGAAGTTGAAGGGACGAAAAGCCCATTAAGGACAAAAGCCCATAAGAAAATTCCAGAAAATTAGGGAAAATTCCAGAAAATAAGGAAAAATCCCAGAAAATTCCAGAAAATTAGGGAAAAATTCCAGAAAATTAGGGAAAATCCCAGAAAATTAGGGAAAAATTCCAGAAAATAAGGGAAAAATCCCGGAAATAAGGGAAAAATTCTTGGAAATTAAGATAATTCCTGAATAAAAGGAAAAATTCGTTGTAAATGTGTAGGTCGCTCCACACTTTACGGAAAAACGAGACCCTGTAAGGGAACCAATAGACTTAACTTCTGCGAAACCTAATCAATGTTTCCCAAAAGTTGGGGGGCAAATGATAGGGATAAATAAATTATGTTTGTATAATTAAATACTGCATTAATTGTACAAACTGTGGGCTGCCAGGCCCAATAAAAAGATATATGATACTCAGACCAGAAAGGTTAAGCCTGATGGACCAGATCAGGCCTGATGGAATAAAAAAGGCCCAAAAGCCCTGATTATTAATTAATTTCGTAATTAATTAATAAGGGACAAATCAGATGTTGAAAAGAGTCCCGATAAGGATATAAATCCTTGGAGATTAGCCTCAAGGGGACCTAAAAGGATAAGGAATCAGTTTCCTACTATCTAGGACTCCAAAGTCCATTCTAATTATGAGACTTGCCCACCAAGTCTCCTATACCAAGTCCAATTCAAGGACTCCCAACATCTATATAAGGGGTCTCACCCCCACCAATCAGAACTACGTTTTTTGGCTTGATTCTCTAATTCACAGAGATACGTAGGCATCTCGTAAAGGCAGATTGAGTCACGAAACACGAGAGCAGCCATTAAAGGCCTTGAGCTCCCGAATCTTAGTATTAAATACAGCAAGTAATACCTTGGTTTTTTATCCATAACAAACAGCTTCCATCTTCACTTACTTCTCCTTTTCCAAATCAGCAACTAGTGTAATGGATCCTCCTTTCTTCTTTCCTCTCTCCATCCTTTCATCCTGCTCTATCTCAAGCTCATAGGTCTTTAGGATGCCATATAGTCTCTCCAGAGTAAACTCCTTATAATCTTGTGAGTTTCTCAATAAGACTGTCATTGGTTTCCATTCCTTTGGAAGAGATCTGAGAAATTTCAGATTGGAGTCTTTAGTTTGATAGACTCTTTCATGTAATTTAAGAGCATTTAGTAGTTTTTGAAATCTACTAAAAATGTCAGTAATTGATTCACTTTCCTCATTGTGAAAATGCTCATATTGCTGAATCAAGAGCTGCATCTTGTTTTCTCTAACTTGCTCAGTTCCATCACAGATTATCTGTATAGTATCCCAAACTTCCCTGGCAGTTTTGCAATTGATAATGTTGTCAAACATGTCTGCATCAACTCCATTGAACAGAATGTTCATGGCCTTTTTATCCTTCCTGACTTGTTCAATGTCAGGATCAGACCATTCGTGCCTCGGCTTGGGAACTAATGGCTCATTTCCTGTTGCAGCTCTCATTGGAATATGAGGGCCTCTTTCTATGCAGTCCACATAGGCCTCATCTTGAGAAAGCATATGAAGATGCATCTTTACCTTCCAATGATGGTAATTATCTTTATCAAGAAAAGGAATCTTGACTACAACATCTTTCTTGTTCATCTTGCTGAATTATTTTGATCTTTAAACTCTTTGTAGATTAAGAGCTTGCTCTGATACCAATTTTTAGTCCCTTAACAATATAGCAAGAATTACAGAAGGGGGGTTGAATGGAATTCTTGAACCTTTTTCTTAAAATAAAAATGTTCAACTCGAATATGGATATACGTGTTTTGATTAGCACAATGCGGAATAGAAACTTAATTGAATCAAAACATAAGTAATTAAAAACAAGAGTCTTTAAAAACTTTCTGGTGGATTTAAACAATTCCACCAGAGATATATATTATATATCGAGAGGATTCTGTGTGCAAGAATGCTCACAACTGCTTACAAATTGAACTACTGAGAATACAGGGAAATGCTAATAATTCTGCTTACAAAGATTTCTCTGTTTTTGTGTTTCTCAGCTCTTTTTTTTATTTGCTACATTCTTGGTTTATATATCACCAAGATTACAAAGTCAAAAAGACTGAACAAATATAAGAACTATCAGTCTTAAGCTTTGCTGCTTTTCATCCTCTATTACCCGGTTAATGGGCTTCCACAGTAGATTTGTATACATCTCGACGGCTGTGCTCAGCTTTCACTGTTCAACTGCTATTTGAATTCTTTATTAGTTTAGTACATGATTATCCGTCGGGTTGTTGACCATCCGTCGGGTTGTTGATCATCCATCGGTTGCTTTGTAGGTTATCCGTCGGGTAGCAATCAAGCATATGAATGCCACCCTACGAAGCTTTAAATGGACGAAAGTGTAGATCACCTCTATACTGGGATGAGGTAGGAGAAAAGAGAGTGTTAGGACCTGAATTAGTGCAGTAGACAAAAGAAGCAGTGGTGTTAATTCGGAAAAGATTGGAAGCCGCTCAGAATAGACAGAAAAAGAATGCAGATTTACATCGAAAGGACATAAGTTTTGAAATAGGATCATTGGTATTACTAAAAGTTTCGCCATGGAAGGGATTGATTCGATTCGGTCAGAAAGGTAAACTGAGTCCGAGATATATAGGACCATTTGAAGTTTTGAAGAAAATAGGAAAAGTGGCATACGGGATAGCTTTACCCCCGCAGTGGCAGCATATCCATAATGTATTTCATGTGTCCATGTTGAAGCCTTACATTCCTGCCTCGAATCAAGTAATTGAATATGAACCGATCGAGCTTCAATCAGATTTATCCTATGCGGAGCAGCCAATCCAGATTTTAGACCGAAAGGAGCGTGTACTTAGAAATAAATCTATTCCTATAGTTAAAGTACTTTGGAGAAACCCTAGGGTAGAAAAGTCTACCTGGGAACTAGAGTCAGATATGCTTGACAAATATCCTCACTTATTTAATTAGTAAAGATTCTGAGGGCAGAATCTTTTTAAGGGGGGAAGGATATAACGACTCGTATATTTCTGTAATATTTAAATATGTAATTATTGCGTAGATATTAATAAAGAAGTTATGGAATTTATGGTCTCTTTGTTAATTATTATTGTTTATGTGTGATTGCTGGTTTGCGTGGTCTGTTTTATGATTAGTCGGGGAATAATGTATTTTTGTTTCACTTTTAAAAAGTGATTTTTATGACAATTTTATTTCCAAAATTATTGGGTTGTCTCCAAAATTATTTTTATGATTTTATAACCTTGCTAATTATTTTAGGGATTTTACAAAATTTACAAATCAATATTCTGTTATTTATTTATTCTTCAATGATTTTCTGAATTCATTTAAATTATAAAATCCATATTTAATTCTTGGATTATTCAAAAATTATGAAACTCATATTTTATTATGTTTACAATATTCTGAGAATTTTAAAATTTTTTTGGTAATTTTTAAGACTAATTTTACTCCCGTGTTGTTTCGTTATTTCATTTAATGCGGGTATGTTATTCCTAGTGGACTAATTTCAAAATGAAAATACTCATACTGTTGAATGAGAAGCTGCATTTTGTTTTCTTTTACTTGTTCTGTACCTTCACACAGTAGCTAAAATGTGTCCCAAACCTCTTTGGCAGTTGTGCAATTTATCACATTATCAAACATATCCTTGTCAAGACCATTAAACAAAATGTTCATAGCCTTCTTATCCTTGTGGACTTCTTCTGTGTCTTCCATTATCCATTCTGCTCTAGGTTTTGGAATGGATCGACCAACAACAATTGTGGCCGTAGCAACTGTGGCTACTTTATGGGGAATGTGAGGACCATTCTCAATGCAGTTTACATAACCTTCATCTTGGGAGAGTAGATGAAGGTGCATTTTCACCTTCCAATGGTGATAACTGTCTTTGTCAAGAACTGGGATTTTTACTCCAATATCCTTCTTACTCATCTTTGTTAGTTTCCAAGATCTTTAAACTCTTTGTGTGTCAAGAGCTTGCTCTGATACCAATTGTTATTCCTAGTGGACTAACAATGAGATTTACAGAAGGAGGGTTGAAGGTAAATCTCAAAACTTTTCAAGTTTTGAGCAGTTTTAAAGGCTTTGTGTTCAAGATAAACAAGTGTGTGAATTGCTTTAAGCTAATACAGACAGATATATATTCAAGCACTAATGTAAAGAACACAACAGACCTTAAAAACTTTTCTGGTGGATTGTTGTTCCACCAGAGATGGTATTTCAGAAAATCTGTGATTCAAGATGTTGATCACAGCTGCATCCTAGTACAAACTAGATAATTTTTCTCTCAAGATTTTTCTAAACAGCACTGGAAAAATTCTTATCTAATTACTAGCTGCTACTTGGTTTATATATCACCAAGTGTACAAGTGAAGACAAAGATAAAAATACAATAATAAAATAAGTTCTCCACTTGTTTCTTCTCCATATCACTCAAGTACTTTGTTGACTATTGCCTCTTTGTACTAGAGTAGAACGGCTGCTTTTTCTAATGTTCCTGAAATTAGGCTTCCACATTTCAGTTATCTCTGTCAACCCATGTGCCTCTGTCTGCTGTTACAACTACCACTTATCAACTGCTATTTAACAGAACATCCGTTGAAGCCTTCATCCGTTGATGGCTTTATCCGTTGATGTGTTAGCAGTTGAAGCTCTATCCGTTGAAGCTTTAGAGACATCCGTTGAAGCTTTGTTTCTCATCCGTTGAAGGTCTTTAAGATATCCGTTGATACCACTTCATTTATACAAAATTACAAGGCATGAAATATTTACAATTGGCCTTCTTATTTGCATATCTTCTAGTAGTCAACATGACTTATATTTTCTCTCAACTTCTAAGAATTATATCTTAAATACAGAGACTGAAATGTGCTACAACACTAGACTTATTTCTAAGTAAAGCTGCACCATCAACGGATAGCCAAAGTGGTCTTATCCGTTGAGGCTGCAAACACTAAACTTCTACTTAAGTGTTTTGTTAAATATATCATCAAACTAATGCACATATATTCCTAACAATCTCCCCCTATTTATGTCTATAAGAATTGTAGACATAAATTCAGGGTTAACTTGATGATAACAAAACACTTAACAAATATATGAATTGAAACTAAGTAGAAATTTAAAAGTGCTGCAAAAGTGTATGTACTAGGAGGTAATTGAAGATTTACAGAATTTCCAAGGGTGCTCCTTTAGTCTGAGCAAATCATCTTTTTCTTCTTTGTTCCCTTGTTTTCTTTCCTAGCCCTTTGTCATTTTCCTCAATTTGGAGTTGGAGTTGTCTGTAGAATTCAGCTTCATCTTCATTACTGATATCCAACTTAGATTGCATTTCCTTGAGAGTTTCATTGCTGGCAATCTTGAGTTGGTCTTCAAGTCTGAAAAATCTTCTGACTCCTTTATCATCTCTAAATTCCATCAACCAATGAGGTGATTTGTGGATTGTAATTCCCCTTTCTTGAATAAGTAAAGTTCTGGGCAAAGCATTGGGCTCCCTCCAAGTTTTCCTTATGTTGGCAATCTTGTTGAGAATTTCAGTCTTGGCAGTCCTGGTAAAGCCAGAATCCTTTTGTATGGCTGAAAAGACTCTGATCAAGGTAGAGTAGCCTTCATTCAGAATCCTGTAGAGAGGCCATGTTCTTTCCCCAGCTCCTTTGTATCTGAACACCAATCTCTCTGGTAGCTGTCTGTAGGCAGCTATTCCCCTTACATCCTCCAGCTCATCCAGATAGAGTTCAATGTCTGAAATTTCTTTTATGTCACAGATGTGAACATAATCATCTTTAGAAATGGGTGGCTTAGGCTTAGGTTTTTGTTTTTGAGTGAATTTCTTAGAGGTTAGGGGAGGTGTAGATTTGGATTTTCTTTTCTGTTTCTTTGGTAGTGGAAGAGTGGTTAAAAAAGTAGGCAATTTGATGGTGTCCCAATCAATAGGTTCCTCTTTTGGGATGATTAGTTCACCATGGATGTTTATAGTGGGATCAGCAACACAAGGTTCAGGTATGGAAGGTAGTGGTTTAGATATTGATTTAGTTTCTTCAGTGTTATCTTCACTCCTTCTATGTGCCTTGGCCTTTCTTCT